>NW_007577908.1:38411-56081 GCF_000690725.1 Stegastes partitus
ATTTTAGCTGATTTAAATACAGCTTTGTGTGTCAACAGGAGCCAAACTTTTGCGGCAGGTGAAATGACGTGATGAGATTAAGTCAACAGATTAAGATGAAAAGGGTTTTTCTCGTGCACATCCGTTACAGCGGTGGAGTTTCCCTTGTTTCCCGGGAAGCAGAGCACCTGTCAGAAAGAACGTTGCTTTATGACTTAAACAAACACCACATTCACGCATTTCTTCCTTTTAATAATACGATTGCTGCAACCGATTTACAATCAAGTCATCGTCGCTCATCATCCTGCTCGGGCTGCTGATCTTTCCCCTACAGTGTCTTCACGGCGCCTAAATGTGAGAAAATGTGACTAAAAGGCGCCACAGAGGAATGATCTGACCGCTGTTTCAAATTAGCTGCTGATTGATGATTGTCGGAAGAGTCACGGTGACTCAAGTGTAACACGGGAAGGAATTTAAAGATTTTGGACAGCTGCCCAGAGTGCCAGTTGGGTTGCCATCTGCATTTTGCACAGATCTCCCTTCAGATTGTGCCCATAAGCAAGTCATTTCACATCAGACAGAAACCTGTTAGCTGGAGGTTCAGTCACCTTGGAAGTGGAGGCTGAAGTAAGAGGAGCTTGTTTTGAACGTGGGCACGAGTCTGACTGGATTTGTGGACACTGCCACCATGTGGTTCCATGTAATCTGCTTCATCTCCCGCAGCAGTGAGCGCAGGAGGGCCGACCCTGCCTTTACCGAGTGATCAGATTAAACCAAACAACAGGAAACTTAGAAGTCGGGAAACTACTTCTGAGGATGCAACATGTAGTAATAATAAAGAAAAATGCTAATTAGAGCAACGGTGCACAGGGATAGTGCAAAAAAAAAGAAGAAGAAGCAAATATTGTGGAGACAAACTTGGAGATTATAAATGAAAAATGCACTAAATGGCTTTCTGTCCCAACCAGAGCTAAAGTTTTCAGTCTGAGATGTGAATTTGTGGTGGAAATATCTTTATTTATGTATGTTTATGCTCATGTTTGCTGGTTTTATTTGGAGTCTGGACTTCAAATACCTAATTTATTGCATTGTGGTGAACTTTTAGGGAAATTGCTTCTGAGGACGCAACATGTGTCACAATAAAGAAAAATGCAAACTAGAGCAATGATGTGCAGAGGTAGTGCAAAAATAAAAATTAGCAGGTTAAAACTGAAAAACCTGCAGATGATTTCTGAAAAATGCATGACATACACACGCAAAAGCTGATTTTTAGTAAGTATATGCTGATGTGTTCATTTGTAGATTTTAAAATTGGCACCACAGAGCTGAAACGGACAATCGTAATAATCCCTTTAGATACAGTTAAAATGACCACAAGAGATTGAATTCATTAATGAAAAATGATGTTAATTTATTTACGGACAGACTGATGCTGACACTGAGCCAAATTACTGTGAAAACAAATCAGCTTTTTCAAGTCACGCATGAAACCTGCAGTCATTTATTGGCACCAATATTCAGTCTAATTGCTAAATTATTATTCAAGAATGTCAGATTTAGATATTTAATTGCTGAGTTCTGTGAGAGGAACATCATCCAACGCTAATTATGTTAATATTGAACTCAGCTCGTGCAATTAAGAGAAGTCTCTTTGGAAGGAAAAGCACAGTCACAGCAGATAAATATTTTCCTGCTGTACATTTCTAAAGTGTGATTCAGTGTTGAAGTCCACACCCACTGATTCATGTTCTAATGGATATTAATTTAACACAGGAAAAAAAAAAAAGCAGTTTAAAAATGTAGTTTCCAGCATTAGAGGCAGGATGGGGTTAAAACAGCAGAGATGTGGAGGTGATCAGAGTGTCTTGATGCCTGCAGGCTTCGTCCGACGATGCAGAGGAGACGAGGTGAATACATGTTTCAACTGGAATTACTTTAAAAAGACGTGTCACTCATTCAGCATAATAGAAAAGCTTCATCTTATCCTGCTTCTCTCTTACATTTCACTCTTAAAGGACCACGACAGCTTCACGTACACAAAATACACTCAGCAAACTGTTTGCAGCAGACATTTGTTTCAGATTCTTGGAGCTTTATTTAAGCATCGGTGTGAGTTCTGGTATCACAGCTGCTGACTGGTTTAAATAATCTGCACTGAATTGAAAGACTTTTTTGTAATTATCATGTTATGCAGGAATGAATGAAAGAAAGCCAAAAATCAATGGAAACAGTGAAAATAAATAGAATATTCAGAAACTTTATAAGCACAGCTTTCAGATTGGTTAGTTGTGGCATAAAGTGATTTGTAGTAAATGAACTACGTTTACCAGGATTTCTGCCGCACATTTCACAAGGCTTTGTCCTCATATTCCAAAATCTGTTTGTCAAAGTCTCCTTCACTACAAGAAAAAAACAACAATAACCTCTGTGCAGCAACCTACACGCTGTAAGCCGCCCTGTTTGAATCATGAAATAAGGCATTCCTGCTTGGTTAGTTTGGGTACTGTTCCACCAAAATAAATTTTTCTTACATCATTTTGCAGGGACAATGTTGCTACATTCAGCTCCACCCAAGATGATTGTGATTCGTATAAAGAATTACAAACAAGCCAGAGCTTTTGGTTCACTCCTACAGCAGAAAGATGATGAGGTGCAGTCAGACCATTCTCCAGTACTCATACAGTGCTGTGGATATCTGGCTATGCAAGACAAAGAAGCTATGGACAGACAAAGTTTTAATGGATAACCAGAGTGCAAACTACAGAATCTGTAAATATTGACAATATGCTATTTTTCACTATTTGCCTGATGAAGGTCTAACACCAAAACATTTTGAACCTGCTGAATAGGCTGTTTTTGCCTCACATTTCCATTTTTCTGTATCTTCATCAATGCATAAACTTAAGCTCGTTTTTGATTATTGAATGAGGCTGATTCATCTTAAAAGAATGAAATATCAGTGTGCTGGTTAAGCCTCCCTGCATGCAAATGTTCCACCAAAACAAGTTCCCCCGGCATTATTTTTCAGCAACACAGTTGCTGCACCTTGGAAAACAGCTGTGATTGGTTGAATGAAAAACAAATAATACTGAGCTTCTTTTTTTCAACTCAAAGCAGAATGATAATGAGGTGCAGTCAGACCATTCTCCGGTGCTCACACAGTGCGGTGGATATCTGGCTATGCATAACTAAGAAGCCAAGACTGAAACATTGCATCACAACTATTAATCCAACAAAAACGTTACTGTTTTGGTACAGAAAACAAAGAAAACCTGCACGTTTTCATGGGTTTATGAAACCAGAGTGCAAACTGCAGGAAAACTTCTTAAGCCTTGATTATAATGTTTTTCTAAGTTATAAGCCACAAAGAAAGCTTTACTACACTGAAGAGAGAAATGCAACAAGATAAAATAAATATCATTTACTGCATGAGAAGGTACTTCATTTGTTTAGATTTAATTGTATTCATTCACAGCCTACACACATGAAAACACGCTGCTAGGGAGCAAAAGTGCAAATGTATGTCCACGTATGGTGGTGGCATCATCATCTACGGATTGTGAAGTTTTTTTTGTCAGACTTCAGAAAAGCTTGGAAAATGTAGCTTTTCTGGACACGTCCTGCAGCACTACAATAAAAGTTACTGAAAAAGCTGTCAATTCACAAAACAAGGCTTTCACAACCGCACTGCTGAGGAATGTATGCACACTTCAGCCACTAGCTGTAGTGATAGTACTGTGCTGCACTGATTATGGCAGCAGTTTACTTTGAGGCATTCTAATGAAATCTGAATTGAAACGTGAGTTGTTAAATGACTGATAACAACTAGTAAAATCACAGGAAACAAGTTATTCATTCACTTAAAAAAAAAGATCAAAACTGTAAATAATCACGTCATTGTTTAGTTTTTGTTACATTTGAAAAAATAAAATTACAGTGTAAGTCAGCAAAGAATGATAATTATTTTACAGATTTTTACCATTATTTGAAAAATACAGTTATGTGTCTTAAGAAAAGGATTAACAAATGGGAACACTGTACACAATGTCCACATTAAAAATCTGTCTTTTTATTCATGGTAATTTGTCCTTTAAAAACATAAAAAAATGTTCTTTTACTTTATTTAAATCAAGTTGAAATATAATTTTGCACATATTTTCTGTTATTTTCCACTTTTACAGTTTTTTTTTTTGCAACATTCAGACATTCAGCCATTTTTAACTTATTTTTTTGGCACCCTTGCTGCCAGATTTTCACAGTTTTTCTTTACAGACTTGTTGCTGCTCTCACATCAAAACACTCACTGATTCTTCGTGACACTTTTGCTTTACACAGACACACACATCTTACTGAGCTTGCGTGTGCAAAAAAAAATATGAATAAATCACAAGATGCTCATCAAGTTAACTCGATGCTTCCTGTGACTCAGACTCCAGAAGCCTCGGACTCACCACAGAGGAATCTGGGGGAACTTCTGCCTCGTGGAGGCTTGTTGCTGCTTTGGCACAAGGAGAGAAACGCTTTCTAAAAACATCACCGTTATCTGAACACTGGGTTGGCAGGAGAAGCAGCGTCCTGAATCCTCTGCAGACATCCAGGAGAAGTTTGATATCCACCTGTTCATTAAGACGGAGCTCAGACTGTCTGCAGGCCACATGGGCTTCTTCATTCCTTCTTCTGTCATGCTGATTTTTGCATATTTACTCAACTGTTACTTAAAAGAAGTTTAATTTTTCAGCTTAAGATGGAAATATTGAACTCTTTACTCCACCACACAGAGATTTAGAGTTGTGTGGCCAACCCATTATAATATTTATCTATTTATTATCTCACACTGATGGACTATTAGGTTTTTTCTGTACCTGCCCATAGACAACACATGCAAACCAACTGTGGGGCAATTACTAATAATGGTGCACCATTCCTGCAACAACAAAAAACAACAACAATAACAACAAAAATGAATAAAATAAGGTAATACATGATTCACAGCTAAGCCTAAATGCCAAATTTTAATTAGTAGTCATTTTTTATAGCTCTCCTCGGGCTAGAAATGACATAAGTGTCTAACCACAGGAAGACGTTACAGATGGTAATGATTAATTTCAACTATTTTTATAGTTTTTTAAAAACATTTTTGCTCAATGTGCCACGTTCAATGTCATTCATATTCATAAAATTGTTGCAGATTTTTCAGAACTGGCAGCTTCGACATCACCCAAAAGGCTTCCGGTAAGTTCTACCATGTTCTCGAGTGGTTCTGACACGCAATCAACAGCTTGTGCAGTAGTTCTTTGCTCAGTTACTCATTTATTGCAAGTTATGTCTGGAAACGTTCTCAGAGTGTTTCGCAGTAGTTTGTTGTAATGTTTTCAGCTAGATGTTTATTTTTTGTTCCAGGAATGTTCTCCTTAAAGGCAGGATGACTAAAGACGTTGTGAAAATGTTTGGTGATAACACTGTTAGAACGTTACACACTGAAAGCGTTCTTTCTTTGTTTTTTTTTCATCATGTAACATCGTGGAACATTGCAGAAAAATGTATAGATTTGATGTGTTCCCTCAACAACATCCCCAAAACATCCCAGAATACTCCAAGTTTGTTCGTGTATCACAACGCAGGAACATCTTGTGAAGAAGAACGTTGTGTCACGGGCGGCCTTGAAAACATCTTGAAAATGTTTTGTGAACGTTGCATTGAGAACGACAGTCCTTTCTTATCATTTAGGAAATGTTTTATAGCAGAACTTCTAAAATGTGTTTTCTGCAACAAAATGTTCAAATGAATTGATCACATTACAGGAACGTTATAAAACATTCTTGATAACATCTGGAAAACACTTTCTGAATGTTGGTTTGAGAACGTTCCTCCTTTGTTATGACAACATCCTGTCCTGACAGCATCCTCCAAATATTCTTTGAATGTTTCAGTTAAAAGTCTGAGTTCACTTTCAACATTGTTGGAAATACAAATGGAATGACGTCTATTCTTTACACATTTGTTGAAAAAAAAATGCAATGTAATATGTTAAAATGTAAAAACACATAAAACTGAAAAATAAAATCCATCATGAAACTCTTCAGCAGAAACTTTGTCCTGTCTTCTGTCACGTGTTTGTGTCGTTTGTATTCAGAAGAATCGTGTAGGTCATATGAAAACTCACTATAAATCATTATCTTGCATCAGTTTGATTAATAAAGGCCTCAGTGTAAAATACTAACTTTAAAATGCACAAACACTGATAATCTCATATGTGCACGTGTTTTAGTTGCAGAAAAGCATTTTAACATTTTTGTGTTTTTATTTGTACTTGATCATGAATAGCTGAGAACAGAGAAGACATAAGTGGACATTGAAATCTACTGCAAAGTTTCATTCATGCTGAATTTATGACAGTTACTATGTGTGACTTTTCAATATAGTAGACTGAATTTAGGAGCTATTCTTCCTCTACTGCTTGTTCTGGAAGTTTAAATCACTAGTTCTGCTGTTTGTATTTACATATCATGTTTATTTCTCAGCCTGGAAATGGAAATCTTTTTTTTTTTTTTAACACTTTAACACTCTTTTTTTTTTTTTTTTTTTTAACACTTTAACACTCTGATGTGTCTAATTCTTCACTTTGACTTAATAATAACTCTTCAAAAAGAGGGAACAGCTGGATTTTCCGCCAGATTTAAGTCCTCCGTGTCCGCATTTATCAGAGAACTAAGAGCTTCCACAGGATATTAGTCATTATTTCGATGATCCGGGGACTTTTTCCACTTATGAATGGATCCTGTGACCGCTTGTTGGCTTCTCGTCTCGTGTTTGCCTCCTTTCTGTCAATATTGTCCACTTGCAGCACTGCGCATGCTCATGTCGTTCTAGACTTTTTTTTTTTTTTTGCGGTCGTTTTATTCATTCGTTAAACATTCCGCGCGCCCCCGCGACACGCACGCGACCCACCGCGGCGGTGCTGACTCGTGCCTGAGTCACCGGAGCGCGAGCCGCCGCCTGTTTGTGTCCGGTTTGAGCGGAGCAGCAGCTTCCAGCCGGTTCTAAGCAACTTCATACTGAGAACTATCTTTAAAAGTGCATTAAAATTCACTGAGCTGATGCACATGAAGTGAGAAACACTAGGCTAAAGTTAGCGAGCACACTGTAAAAAATAGATTTTAAAAACATTTTTAACTGTCATTCTTACAGACAATATCCAGCGAAAACACTAAAAACAAACAAACAAAAAACTATTCATGTACATGTGGACGGTAAACAGGCCATAAACAAGGCCAAATTGTATATAAGCCCCATATGTACAATTGATAATTCATTCTTTTACAACATATGACTGTAAAATTACACTAATTTTACTGTATTTAAATCCAAAATATACAAATATAACAATTTCACTGATATTTCCTGGCATAAAGTTGTATGTACACTGTAAAAATTAATTAATTAATTAAAGAAAAAATGGCAGCAAGGGTGCCAGAAAAATTAGAATAAAATAGAATATTGTAATGTTCAAACACTGCAAAAATGGTTTAAAAGAGAGCAAGAGAGAGAGAGAGAGATGAAAATAAAATACACTGATCTGGAAGAAAGAAGAAAGTGTTTTTTAGTGGAATGGAGAATTTTTTTCTATTAACCAATAACACTTGTAACCATGGTAATGGAGCACAAAAGTGGTGACAGCTGGAGCCTTAAAATGCTTAGATTTTTTAAAATAGTATAAATGAGACTAAGTGTTTAGCTTTTGATGACTAAAACTAGTCTGAAACTTCAAAATAAAAGTCTAAAATCAAGCATGACTAAACAAGAACTAAATCAAAATGAGATGTATTTAACAGCACAGCAGCCCCCATTTAAACACATTCTGCCCAGCAGTTGTGAAAACGACAGAAAACAGATTTTGTAGCAATGATGGGATGAAACTCAGAAGAAGTAACAATTAATTACATTTAAATAAACTTATTTAATCAACAGCAGGACACACTTCCTCTGTTACACTCAGCTCTGTCCCACCACAAACAAAGGCAGGTAGGAACCAAAGTGACTCGTAGTCAGGTGGGTTGCAAAAGCGACTCACAGTAAAAGATTAAAAAAAAAAATAAAGTTCAGCAACTGACTGAAATAATTAACGACATAATTAAGTCAAGACCAAAAAAACAAAACCCAGTATTAGTATTATTGGCAAAACATTAGGATTGAAATCAACCCAAACATGCAATGAGTGTCCACAATGACTAATGATTGCACAACAGTGTGAAATAATTGTGCTGTAAATAATCCACATGCTGTTGTTACTTTATAAACTGGTTTATATGTGCTCATTCTGTACATTTCATAGTGTTTTGTGTGAATTTAATTCCATGTGCAGCTGCAGAATACAAATCTGTGACCTGAAGAGCAGCACTTAGACACCACATTGAATTTCTGCATCTAAAATTAAAACTTTTTTTTTTCCTCTGTTTGGCTTTTGTTTAAATGATAAAGGTTGTAACAAGACTGACTGACTGATTGTGCAACAGTGTGAAATAATTGTGCTGCAACTACTTCATAAACTGTTGATGAGCTCATCATGTACATTTTCTAACTTTCTGTGTGACTTTAGTTCAATCTGCGGCTTGCGATACAAATCCATAATCCGAAAAGCAGTAGTTGAACATTTCTTGTCATTTCTGTGTTTAAACAGAATATTTTCCAGATTTACAGACATTCTCATAAGCTGTGTGCTCGAAGACTTTTTCTCTTTTGTTTTAGACATCCAACATCTCTTCTTACTCTCAGCATGCAGGATTTATTTATTTGCGCTTTTTTACATTCTTTTTAAACCTTTCTTAATTTTTTTAGCAGCTGTTTTTTTTTTTGTATATTTCACAAGTGAATTTAGTTGCAGCTGCAGGATGACAATTTATAATCTGAACAGCAGCGCTTCAACACTGAATTTAATTTATGCATTTAAAAATGAATCCTTTCATGCTTTAAATATTTTTTTTTCTCATTTATTACACGATACTTCTTTGATATTCACAAGTGAAATTCACAAACTGTCACTGACTGATTCACTTGCCTGTAAAAAATAACTAAGCTCCTGCTGACACTCCATTTACCTATTTAACTAAGTCAACGTCCCCAAAGAAGAAAAGAAAGTTTCAGTGTGTTTGGTGTTTTGGGGATTTTTTTTTGCTGCTTTGTCAGTCTTCAGATATTTCACATTACCAGTAGCCCTGCGCTGCGTTCAGACACATTCCTCACCAAACCCAGCACTTCCACAAATGACTGTGATTTCCTTTTGGCTGCAGAAAGCTCTTCTTGATCCGCAGCATCCAAGAAAATATCATTTCTGCCCTCCTGTATGTCCGTTTCCTGTTTCTAAAATACTTGCATGTGTTTTCAGCGCCGGCTTTTGGCGTGAGTCACCCGGTTAAGAGTCAAAAAACAAATAGGAGCGGAACAAATACAAGTTGACTCACATGAGTGACTAACACATCTGGAATACACCTTCAGGATTCAGCTTTGATCCTCAGTGTGTGTGTGTGTGTGAGGGAGAGAGAGAGAGAGAGAGAGACAGAAGTTAGCGTCCGTTTCTTTCATAGCTACACTGACATCTGCTGGATTCAGGTTTCACTGAGCAGAAACATGTCGGATCTGTCCGTGGAGCACATGAAGGTTGTGTTTTGTGCATTCGAACACTTATAGCTGCACATTAAAGTCCTCCTGAACATGACCCCGGTTTGATCAGGTCGCAGTATGAAGGACTTCAGCTCTGTGGAGTCTTATTTAAAGCCTCTCTGAGTGACGCTGTGCATGAAGCTCAGCCAAACAACTTTGAAATCCTCTCAGCTCAGAATGGATTCACCTTCACTGTGCGGCAGGACGATGATGAACTTGCAGAGCTGAAGTGATGCTCAAAGCCCACAGAGCACATTTACAGGAAGAAAATGGGCTTTTCACTCGAGTGGGAGACATATTATGTCCAGCAGTTCCACTCCTGAAATGAAAAATGTGGATTTTTAAATGACGCAAATCAAAAAGATGGCGTTTTAAGATAATTGAACATATGTGTTCTAAGAAATAAAGCATGTCTGGAGGGAACCTTTAAACTATTTATCCTTGATCTAAGCAACAGTTTTCATTTAATCTTCCCATCCGCATCCAACCTCGTCTTTTTGTTCAACTCCGTTCTTTGCTTTGAAAACAGAGATCACAGTTCTTGAACCAGAGGCATTGACTCTACAGCTGAAAGATCTGTTACCATGGTTCTTTTTGACTTATTTATATAAACACTATTCTAAACCTCTGAACCCCACAGGTTTGAAAAGATGTTTTATCTTTAAAAATGAATCACCAAAAACTGTAAAAACAGAAAGAATCACTGGATTTTCAACTGTGCACCAGTCCTCGCACTGCTCATGTGGGACATTCAGTTAAGTTAACCAAAATTTAGACCTAAAATCCTGATATTTCATCAAAATGTCTTTATTCTACATCCTTTAATCATCTATACTCCAGTTAATCCTCACTAGGGTCATGGGGGGGGCTGGAGTCTATCCCAGCTGACTCAGGGTGACTCACATTCACACCTACAGACAATTTAGAATCACCAATTAACCTCTACATGTTTCTGGACCGTGGGAGGAAGCGGGAGAACCCGGAGAGAACCCACGCTGCACGGGGAGAACATGCAGACTCCACGCAGAAAGATCTCAACTGGGATGCAAACTGGGGATCTTCTAGCTGTGAGGCGACGGTGCTAACCACCGAGCACCCCCACAGCAACATAACAAATAGTTTTCGGCTGAACTGCAGGCAGTGTCAGAGCAGAGGCAGGTATGGAAACTAATTAAAAATGTGAACTATAGACACTTCCGGTATGGTGTTGAGGCGAGGGGCTGTGTAAAGTGACGCTGTGTAACGTTGCCGCTATCAGAAACATGTTTCGTGTGCTGATAATCCCAACATGCTTTGGTTGGGTAAGAACTAAACAGGACTTCCGTTGCTGTTTTGCTGTCATCATGGCACAGCGCACCGGGATGCTTCCTCTTCAAGTGTTCATTCATTGCTGTCGTACTGCTGTGATAAACCATTTCTATCTTGCAGAGCTTACATATCACAACGTGGTTTGGTCTTTGGTTGAAATATTCCCACACTGTAGATAAGCGTGGCCGAGTTTAACATTGAATGTTAATGGGTTACAAAATCCAATTAAAAGAGGAAAACTCATGGCCAAGAAGAGAGAAAAACAGCATAGAGTCTTTTGGCAAGAAACTCATTTAGTTAAAGCTGAACATGAAAAACTAAAAAAAACTAATTAGAAATACATACTACTCTTCCTTTGACAAAGGAAATAAAAGGGGAGTTGCTATACCAATTTCAAATAACGTGGCTTTCCAGCTCTTTTCACAAGTTATTGATAATGAGGGATGTTATATCCTGGTGAAAGGGACCCCTCGATTCCAGGGAGGTAACACTTCTTAATGTTTATAGGCCACTGGGACACGACAATTCTCTAAGAAAATATTTGATTCAATTGTTACAGAGTCTTCTGGTATTCTAGTTTGTGGAGGGGACTGGAACATGAAGGTACACCCCACCTTGGATTCCTCAAACCCATCTAAACAGAAGAATCATTATGTGTATATATATAAATGCCTAAAGGTATTGGTATGTGGGACATATGGAGGGAAATCCATGCCACCCCATCCCCACACAGCATACTCGAGGATTGATTAATTTTTGTGTTTAACTCAGAGAGACATAGGATTGAGGAATGTAGCACAGGGACTAAAGATGTGTCTGCAGGAGTGTATTTGAAATTACATCTGGATATTCTACCCAAGAGAAGCAGTTGGAGGCTAACATCAGCCTCCTTAATTGTCGACAGGATGAGGAATTTATTAAAAGGGAAATTAAAGATTAGAATTTAGTAGTACTGCGGACACATCACCAAGTGTTCTGTAGAACGCTGGTAAGGCGGTGCTTAGAGGAAACTACACAATATTGGCCGCAAGGAAGAAAAAGGAGCAGCAGACACAACTGAATGATTTAATAAATGAACTAAAAGTATTAGAACAAAAACATCTAGAATTAAAGGATCCCAAAATATTAGGAAAAATAAATGAAACCAAGCAAACATTAAACAATATACTAGACAAACAAGTGGAGATTAAACTGAAATATACCAAACAGAGTCATTATGAGAATGGGCCTTGAGGTAAAAGAATGCTGGCATGGAAACTACACCAACAGCAATCTGAGAGGTCCATTTTTAAAATCAGAGACCGTGAAACCAATATGATTTGTGACAAACCTGAAGAAGTACAACAGGCTTTTGAAAAATCCTACAAGAGGCTATATTCTCAGCCTGAGGCAGCAGAGCGAGAAGTTACAAAACGCTTCCTGGCTATAATATCCGTGATCCATAAGGAGGGAAAAGAAAGAACTGAATGTAGCTCATACGGAGCTGGGATGGGAATTTTTATATTTGGTATTAGAGCGTGTTGGTTTTAATGAGGAAGTCATAGGATGTTTCAAATCCATACATCACTTACTATCACCTACTTACCGAGTTAAAATAAATGGTTGTCTCACAGGAACAATCCCACTGGAAAGAGGTTGCCATCAAGGATGTCCCCTAAGCCCCACATCTTTGCATTATTTATAGAGCTTCTTGCTCAAGTAATCAGAGAAGATTCTGAAATAACAGGAATCCCCATCAAGAAAAATCGAACACAAGCTAGATGACGTTTTGGTGACTCTTTCAAACCCAGACTCTAGCTTCCCCAAACTCATGAACACTCTAGGACAATTTGGTTTTTATTCTGGACACAAATTAAATACCAAAAACCTAAACTCTCACTTTTAGCTATTCAGCCCATGGAAACATCCGTAAAATCTACAATTTTAATTGGAAAACTCACAGTATTAAATATATTGGAGTCATAATACCTGCAGATCTGTCAGATATATATAATCTAAATTATTGTCTCATCACAAAGGACATAAAAACAGAGCTGGACAGATGGCTACCCATGACCCTAAACATGTACAACCGTATTGAGATCATAAGATGAATGTTCTACCACGTCTGCTGTTCCTTTTACAATCCCTGCCTGTGGAGATCCCACAGAAACAGTTCAATGAATGGAAATGTATGCTTTCAAGATCTATATGGAAGGGTCCGAAACCGAGGCTTCAACTCAAAATGTTAGTTACCAAATGAACAGGGGGGATGGCTCTTCCTTGCCTAGAAGACTTCTCTAAGGCAGCACAGCTACGGTATTTAGTTTGTTGGTGTAATAATGATTACAATACCAAATGGAAAGATATAGAATCAAACCAATTACATATCCCCTCACAGGCCACACTAGGTGATAAAACATATAGGGCCATGTGCCAGGATTATCTAAATACTAGGAACAAAGGTTCCACTCAACATTTGGTTCAAAGAATGCAAAATCCAAGAATTAGATAGAAAGGCACGGCTGTTAAGATGTGCGGCCTGTGATAAGGATTTTAAACCACCAGTGCTGGACTGGAGGTTTGAGCAGTGGACCCAGAAAGGGATGACAGCATAGTGCTCAAGTTCAAGCAAAACACGACTAGAAAGCTTTCAAAATCTTTCAGACATTCACAATTTAGAAAAACAGGATTCCTTTCGGTACTTAAAGCTTAGGCATCACTTTAACAGTCATATTAAAATGACTATACAAAATGAAATGGGTATCATCAACATTTTCATTGATGCATATAAGGGCGGTGACCTCAAGAAAGTGTTATCAAAAATATACTCCTGTATACAATCCCATAAGAATCATTCCACTTTATACGTAAAAGCTAAATGGGAAAAGGAAGACACGATCCACCCCTCAAGTTCTGGCCAATGGAGAGAATTTTCATGGAAGAGAACGATCAGGTTCTTCATCACCCCAAGAATAAAATGTTTACAAAATGGCAGATCAGCATCAGGGACAAAGTAACAACTCTATTGCCGATCATTTTCACATATTTTGAAACTGCTCAGAAATCAAATCTTAATGGTGAGAAATAACATCAGAAATAAAATCCATCCTGGGCTCACAGTTACTGCACAATATATCTGGGAAATATATCAACTAAACTAAATACTCAGGACAAGTACCTCCTTAAAATATGACTAGTCGCTGGCAAGAAAGCAATAGCTAAAAAATGGCTCCACAAGGAGCAATCAACAAAAAGAAAGTGGGTAACAATCGTAAAGGAGATGTTTGTGATGGAAAGACTGACGAAGTATCGGTCCTAATGGGTGGTAAACATGAATGTTGTATAAGGAGACTTTTTGTGTTCACATATTATGTAACTTTTTCTTTGTTTCTTCTAACAATTATTAATACAGACTCCTTATTATTACTCATTATTGTTTTTACTTACTTTTCCCCTTTCTGATGTCTAGGTACATTTCGTATGTGCTCCAGATTACTATGGTACTAAGGATGACTATGGACTAAACCTAAATCACACTCGAGGCCCTGTTGATACTTCCTTTCACCTTTAATCTCTCTGGGCATGTTGGAAAAGTAACAAGAAACAAGAAATGAAGACAAAAAAAACCCAAAACTGTATTGTACGTCCTCTGGTGTCCTGTCTGTTTGTCAGTATGTACATTTGTGTTACTTGTAAAAACCAAAATACAAAAACAAAGTGTATATATATATAAAAGTGAAATACATAGTGCGCAGAGACTTTTTTATTCCTTTTCCCCCCCAATATTGGTGACACCTGTTGGCACTTGGAAAATTGTTGTAAAATGCTGTAAATATTTTTTATTTTTTTTAAACTCAACTTTGGTTGTATGTGTTTTTAAACGTAATGTGGCAGATCCCTGTAATTCTCTCCTTATATTCCTCATTTCTGTGCCACCTCGATGCCTCTGTACTTTGAGTTCACTGTTACACTGTTTTTTTAAAAAGAATCTTTCAATTCATTTTAATGATTGTACATTTGCCTGTTGATTTGAACTTATATTAATAATTTATGGTATAATAGTGTGATTTTGAACAAACAAACAGTTCGTATTGCAGTGAAAAATGAGCCCACAGTGAGAAAAAAAGGAACACAAGCAACAAAATAAAAAAATAATGCTCCAAAAACTGTCGGTGGTTCAGAATGTCAAACATATCTGTGACATTTTATTCACCAGAACTCATTTATATTCTATGAAATCCATGTTTTCCAGCAGTCCAGGTTCCTCTCTGTCCTCCAGCAGCCTGTTTTAGAAGCTATTTACATTGATAATTGCAATATTTATGACCACCTGCTGCTGAGGTAAAGTGGGGGTCAAACCGACAGAAAATAAGCGCTCTACCTGCTGAATAATGCATCTTTCCTCATGTTGAATCTTTACCACGACTAGCAGCTGCAGCTGGAGGTGTGATAAACTGGAGTCTGGTGCTGAGCGGGAAGCTGAGAAAGCTGCTTCAGCACACCTGAACACTTTTACAGACTCATGTCTCAGTTACCAAAGTAGTGACTTCACAAATAGGGATGTGAGTTATTCCATCTAAAATCATCAGAGGCCTTCTGCTCTACCAGCTCTGCTTTAAACTGTTTCATCAGAAACTGTGGATATTTACATTGATATCTGAAAAATGTTAGATTGTTAGCTGGTGTTGTACATAAATAAAACATTAATAACCAGTTTAAGCCACACAAAGGAAGCAAAGGAAGCAATGTTGATTTTATCCGTTGTGTACATCCACAATAGCAATTGATCAAAACCACACAGACACTTGAGGTGAGAATTTTCAAATATGAAATAATTTACAAAGATGGAAAAAGAATTTAGTCATTTTAAAGCAAAAGAAGGACCCACCATCACTTGAGTTCACCTCCCTGCACCCTTTCAAATGTCTATAGCTTTTATCTGCTATGATACGTAACATATTTAAACCCCCAAAATGTCGAGTTTGAAAGGCATGTTATCTAACCCTAACATTATAAATAACTGACACCATTTATCACAGCCACCAACTGTAAAAAACAAAAAACAAAAAACAAAACAAAGCAACAACTTTTGAATTTCCCTTCTGGGATAAATAAAGTATTTTTCATTTCATTTCATTTCATTTCAACAAAAAAAACAACAATTGAATTTTTATCTTTGTGACAGTTCTTGAATGACTTATGTGTGACCTGAAGTTTCATTTCATTTCATTTCAACAAAAAAAACAACAATTGAATTTTTATCTTTGTGACAGTTCTTGAATGACTTATGTGTGACCTGAAGTTATATCAGGAAAAGTAAACATATCTAAAGCTTAAAATTGTGAGATTTCATCAAAATTGTGGGCACTGTTTTTGTAAAATATATTAAGAAATTGACTTATTTTCTTTTTCATGATTTCTGGCATAACTGTGTCATACTGCACAACATTTCTGTGAGACATTTCTAAGTTCTCTCTCCTTCCAGTCATGGTTGTGTTGTTTCCATAGATGTGCAGGATTTTATTTTGCAGTATATATAACAGGAACAAAAAAAATGCCCAGAAGCTGCATGAGCGGGTCAAACCATTTCAGGATATATGAAAACTATTAGTGTTTTTTTCTCAGTTTTTGGTCTCCTCCAGATCTGCAGAACGAAAGATTGCTGTTTGCTGATTGCTGATACTTTGCAGATGGAGAATATGGAAAACAACATTCAAAAAAACTGTTTAAATATCTAAAAATGTGTACATTACCACATGTTGTTACATCTTGATGAATAGTACATCTCTATGGAAATACAAAAAGGCCAAAACAGTCGAATCCAACTGTGTCTTCTTTTGTAAAATGTAAACTGTGTCCATATAAAACCCAGAACTCTGTACAAAGCCAGACTTCAGCTTCCAGCTCTGATATTTTCTCAAATGTCAACCTCCTCCCTCGTCTCACTTTTGAAGGTAAGTGGAAGAAAAAAAGAAAAACACAACCTGCCAGTTCTGTGTTTTTTAATTTATTTTTTAACAGAAATTTTAAAAGGGTTCGTGAATAAATTAAAGGTGTTTTGGTTGAAGCGATTGTCAGTCGGTCGGTTCAGTGCCGCCACCTGTGGCTCTGATAATGAAACAACTGTCAGACCTGAAGCCTGCAGGACCAATGATCCCACACTCATGACTCATTTTATTACAGCAGCACAATGAATGTCATCCAGCGAATACAATGAACGGCCTCCATCACACGTTCTCCAAAGTTTGCAGGAAAGGTTGAGGTGAGGGACGTACTGTTAAATGATTCTGGCACCATAAAAGAACCAAAAAAAAAAGTCTCATTTTAAAACTATTATTCATGCATTTCACGCCCCGGGACCAAGTATTCATGTAAAAGGTTGTGTCACCAACTCAATCAACACCTGCCTTTGCCAGATTTTTTAGCACTTCGGCATCCGTTTCCAATAAAAAGCCAAAAGAAAAAAAAAACAATACAGACAGTGAAGCCAACTCAGAGGCCAAATACAGCAGATAAACTGTCACACTATTATCGGTGGACAATACAAATCAACCAGAACAAGCTGTGATACTGGTTGAAATAATAAAGGGCAATCGGATCATTTGTTTTGTCTGAATTCATGCAGTTTGGTACGAGGATGTGATGAAGTTACGTAATATCTTGGAAATGTATTGTCCAAAACTACACTCTAATGAACTACTGTAATAGTTCTGCCAAATTCTAACAATCGTATGAGGTTTTCCC
>NW_007577908.1:58469-61153 GCF_000690725.1 Stegastes partitus
TAGATAGATAGATAGATAGATAGATAGATAGATAGATAGATAGATAGATAGATAGATAGATTTTACCTTTTTACCTGGTAAAGTGAAGGTCAAATAAATAAAAAATAAATGCATTCTGTGGGAGAGGTAAGCTTCCCACAGATACGTAATTCCACCTGTAAGTTTCCTTTCCTGGTTCTAATATGTTGTTGTAACATTTAAATTATTGTAGGGGTAAAGTCTTTGCAACTGACAGCAAATTTTGTATATGTTTTTGTCATCTGTCAAGTTGAAATAAATGGAGATCGCCTCCAAAAAGATCCCTGCTTCAGCCGACATTAGTAGAGAAATCACCTGCTACACAGACACTAAAATATATGCAAAACCAGAACAAAAGGACCCAAATGACCACAAAGAGACACAAAAACTACCACAAGAACGCTCTAAGCTCTCCCAAAAAAAGACATAAAACCACCAGAAAGCGACTCAGATAAGGAATACTAACAGCTACGACCAGATTTAAATGTAAACCTCCAACGTAGATGTGCACAGTTCCTTTTGTAAAACCAGACTTTCTCAGCAGAACGATAAAGTCTTCACACCGCTGCTCAGAACGGATCATGGAATCAATAACATTCAGATTCCACATGTGAAAGCTGCTGTTATTATGTGTTTACAGAGAGTTGTATCTGCAGCAGGTCGGGTTGTTTCTTGTCTCATTCCTGCTTTGGGAGTTTTAGAAAAATAAAAGCGTATTGAGCCGCTGCTTTTAGGTTCCATTTAAAAACCTGAACAGTTCAAAGCAACACGAGCCACTTTCAACGCGCTGCAATCAATGTGGTGTTTTCTTGGTTGTTTAAACTGTTTTTCTCTTCATTTCAAAGCTTGGATTCTTTTCAAAGACCGTTTTTAAAAAGAGAGCCCGACACATTATTCTTTCTTTTTGCTGGGAAACGCTGGTTTTAATGGCATTTTTACTTAGTTATTTACTGGAGCTGCAGTCAATCAAAGAAAAACTGGAACCGTGTCTGTTGTCGTGACAGAACATTTGTCTATTCTGGTGTTTCTTTTAAATTTCTATTTATGACTTGAACTAAATATTCCATGTAGGCTCTACCTGCAGCCTCATCAGCTTAAATGAATCAGAAATCAGCATTAAAGCTAGTGTTTGCATCATGTTAAATGATTTTGTAGTCACAGTTTAATCATTTTGTGTCACACTTCAAAGTTTTTCGTCTCTTTGTAACCATCCCTTCTGTTTTTTTGTTTTTTTTATCGTTTTGTGTCTCATATTGACAAGTTTTGTCGCCTTTTATCTATTTATTTGGCTAAAATGCAGCCACACAGGCAACTTCTTTGTGACTAACGGTCATTAAACATTAAATAGGTTGGAATTTTTTGTTTTATTTTACATGTGTTTATGGTGGTTTTTGTTCCATCACATTTGAGTTTGGTTTTAGTCATTTTGCACCTCTGTTTCTTTGTGGTTCTTTTTTTTTCTTCCATTTTGGTCATTTTGTGTCACCTTTTCTTAACTTTGTGTCCCTTTCATTTCTTCCTGGTTGTTTTTAGTGACAACTTCATCGTTTTGTGTGACATCTTGATCATTTTCCATCCTTCTGTAACTATTCTCTCTGTTCCGTGTCAAATTATGTTACTTAGGGCTGTAAATTTGAACAAAACAAAACCACACCAACGACATCTTTGANGTGAGGATTAAGCGGTGTATAGATGATGGATCGATGGATGGATGTCCAATACTGGCTTTTTTGCCAATATCCTATATGCCAATATTGTCCAACTCTCAATTTCCAATTCCGATATCAGCAGATACTGATACTGATACCGATATATGTGGGTTATTTAACTAATTTTAGGTAACATCTAGGGCTGGTCCCAATAGCACTTTCTGGTCTCTGGATATTCAGGCCCAATGAATGATGAATATCCGAATATTCTGTGCGGTTGGGGGGGCACTTCCACCCCTGGGGGGCGCTCCGATGGGGTGGAAGTGGCCAGAATGCGCAGGCAGTACTTAGCTGCTGATGCTAGTTTAGGATAGTGATCACAGTTATGTTTCCACCATCGGTGGCGACGGTGGCAGTGCCACTGTCTGTGTTTACTTCTGTAAACACTGAGCACGCTCGCTGTGTGTGACGTGATCGTTTCCTTCTTCTGCGCATGTGGGACACTTTTGGGTCGCATGAAGTTCACACAGCAGATCACATACAAGTTGTATTTAATTGGAAATGTGAACGAACTCACAAAAAAATTGTATTTCACAAAAAACGTCGATTTGAACATCAAGTCCTGCAGTCTGAATGTAGCCAATCTGTTGGATTGTTAAATCAGATAATACGCTGTTGTCCTTATTTGTGACATAAAATGTCATGTTGGAGTCGGAATCCAAGGCTGTCGGTATGTTAAGGCTATTTTTCATGGGTTCCGTTCCTTTTTCCTAAAAACCTGTCGGAAAGCAAGGTTTTCGGATTGTTAAGGGTCGGATTATCGAGTCACGACTGTATTTTTGGTTTTTCCCGTTGTTGCTCCCATGCTGACACCTTCATTGCATGTACTACAAACTGCCTTCCCTGGTGTTGGTTGAGTGTCATACTTCCATACTGCACTTTTAGACTCAAGTCTATCCATCTGCAATAAGGGTTTGAAAAAAAGAGAGAGAGTTGAAAGTGGGGCCACATGCTGAC
>NW_007577908.1:63807-67483 GCF_000690725.1 Stegastes partitus
CCACAGTCAACATGCAAATTATTACTTTTTCTGCACCCTGAATAAACATAATTTTTCTTTCAAATAAAAACAAGTATCTGTAAAATAATGACATTTTTAGCTGATTTCAATACAGTAAAAATATGCTGCTCAAAAAAATAAAGGGAATATCTAAACAACACAATGTTAAGTCAATCACACTTCTGCAAAATCAACCTGTCCAGGTAGGAAGCAATGCTGATTGTTAATCAGTTTCACCTGCTGTTGTGTAAATGGAGCAGACACCAGGTGGAGATTAGAGGCAGTTAGCAGGACAACCCCTATAAAGGAGTGGTTCTGCAGGTGGTGACCACAGACCATGTCTCTGTTCTCGTCCTTTCTGGACGATGTTTTGGTCACTTTTGCATTTAGTCAGTGCTCTCAGCCCTAGAGGTAGCATGAGGCATGTCTACAACCCACACAAGTTGCTCAGATAGTGCAGCTCATCCAGGATGGCACATCAGTACGAGAAGGTTTGCTATAAGATAAGATAAGATAAGATATGCCTTTATTTATCTCACAGTGGAGAAATTCACATCGTTGATGGCAGCTTTCAACAGAGGTACACATATACGAGCCAGGAAAAAATAAAAAATAAAAAATGTACATATAAATATAAGAAATGTCTCTCAGCACAGTGTCCAGAGCCTGGAGGAGACACCAGGAGACAGGCCAGTACACCAGGAGACATGGAGGAGGTCATAGGAGGGCAACAACCCAGCATCAGGACCACTACCTCCTCCTTTGTGCAGGAGGAGCACTGCCAGAGCCCTGCAGGATGACCTCCAGTCAGCCACTAATATGTATGTTTCTGCTCTAACTGTCAGAAACAGACTCCATGAGGGCGTATAAGGGCGCGACGTTCACAAGTGGGGCTTGTGCTAACAGCCCAACACCGTGCAGGGAGATTGGCATTTGCCAGAGAACACCAAGATTGGCAGATTGGCCATTGGTGCCCTGTGCTCTTCACGGATGAAAGCAGGTTCACACTGAGCACATGTGACAGAGTCTGGAGACGCCGTGGAGAACGTTCTGCTGAATGCAACATCCTCCAGCATGATTGGTTTGGTGGTGGGTCAGTAATGGTGTGGGGAGGCATTTCTTTGGAGGGCCGCATAGCCCTCCATGTGCTAGCCAGAGGTACCCTGACTGCCATTACGTACCGGGATGAGATCCTCAGACCCACTGTGAGACCATATGCTGGTGCACTGGGCCCTGGGTTCCTTCTGATGCATGACAATGCTCGGCCTCGTGTGACTGAAGTGTGTCAGCAGATCCTGATGATGAAGGCATTGATGCTATGGACTGGACTGCCCGTTCCCCAGACCTGAATCCTACTGTGCACATCTGGGACATCATGTCTCGTTCCATCCACCAACACAACGTTGCACCACAGACTGTCCAGGAGTTGATGATGCTCTAAGTCAGGTCTGGGAGGAGATCCCTCAGGAGAACATCAGCCGCCTCATCAGGAGTATGCCCAGACGTTGTAGGGAGGTCATACAGACATGTGGAGGTCACACACACACACACACACACACACACACACACACACGCACTACTGAGCCTCATTCTGACTTGTCTTGAGGAATTTCCACTGAAGTTGGATCAGCCTGTGATGTGATTTTCCACTTTTATTGTGAGTTTGATTCCAAATCCAGACCTCCATGAGATAATTCAGATTTACATTGATTATTTTTATGTTGCTTTGTTCTCAATGCATTCCACTATGTCATGAATAAAGAGTCTCAACTGGAATATTTCATTCAGTGAGATCTAGGAGTGTTCCCTTTATTTTGTGTGTGTGTGTCTGCTTTTCTAAGTAAAACACAGCAGCACAGTGCAGGATTTGTGCAAAATCAGGTCTGATTGCATTCAAAGCAAAAAGCACTATTTGTAGATGCATTGTGTCAGGGTTACATCATATTAGGGTTTTTTTTGTTTTTGATGTAGATTCACTCCTCTACAAAATCCCCACCATCATCCTAGAACAATTAAATCTGTATTCAAGTCTTTTAGTGACGACTCCTGCGTGTTTTTGTCTCATAATGTTCATTTCCTTCTAACATTCTGCAGCTCTTGTCTGAACTGACATTAACATCTAACAAAGTGGCGGAAAACACTTTGTGACTGCAGGTTTGACATCATTAACGTGGACTTTTATTACTCAGACTGAGAGGAGAGCGTAAGACTGATCACAAACAGCTTGATCTTAATTATTCATGCATGATTTTTATCCATTAAGTTCAGGGAGGAAGAAAAGCACTTTCTGTTCCTCTTTCACAAACCGACAATTATCTGAGTTCCTCTTTTCTGCTCCCGTAAATCATGGCATCATCGTGGCTTTTTTTTAAAATCCGGGGAAAAAAAAAAAAAAAAAAAAAAAAAAACGAAGCTGTGCACAGTTTAATTACCACACAGGAGATAAAACCTTAAATCGATTACATGCAGGAACATCAGAAACGCTTTTGATTCCTCACAGCAGCTTTGTTCAGATTCATTATTTTCTCTTCTTGTCTGCTTATCATTCAGATAAAAACAGCTCCCTGTTGGAGTCGTCAACTGGATGCAGCGTTTGGACGTTTAATGAGGGAATTGCTTCTTTGTGGTGGTGGCCGAGGCCTGTCGGCTGCACATTCAGGACACAGTTTACAGCAGTAACAGGCTCCCACATCCAGAGTCACGCTGCAGCCGCTTTCATGACAAATCACAAGTCAGGCTGCTGTCTGGGTGTAAAACCGAGTCTCTTTCCAGATTTTTAAACATTTATCGACGTCCAGTTCAACACGGTGTTAAACCAATAACATCTTTTGAATGCGTGAACATGATGTGAAATGTTTCAGTGTCCAGTGACTGTTGTTTCACCTGCTTTTATCCAACATAGTGTGACTTCACAGACAGTCTGGAACCTGGATTTCAGTCTTTCTCTATATTTAAGGTGTTTCAGCTCCACAGCTACGAGAAATACATTAAAAAAAAAAAGAAAAAAAAAGAAAGAAAGACTGAAGCAGCATTTAGAATTCTACTTGGGAAAGATGTCTGTAGTGTTGTGTTTCTGTGGGAGCAGGAATAAAACCACTGTCTTACAAAAATGGTTCCTAAACTTCCCAAAAGTGCAATCACCCAAAAACTAACTTCTGTGCTTTTAACAGTCCTTAACTCTATTTTTTTAGCTCTTATTTTTCAAATTTATCTTTGTTTTGGTAAATTACGAATAATAACTAGAAAAATCTCAAACAAAAGTATTTATTCACACAGATTTAAAAAAAAAAAAAAACCCAGACAAAAACTGTAGAAAAAAAGTAATAGTTTGTTCTTTCATAACATTTGACTGTAAAACTACGTTCAGTCATGAGGAGCATCAGTTTAATTCTATTTGACATCAAACATGCGGTGCTTTGCAGCAGTATTTTCCTAGAAATTAAAACCTCTGTGTCTCCTACTGAAGAAATGCAAACATGCAACTATACTGTATAATGTAATGTATGTGTTTTCTGAAGCAGCCTGCTCTGATTCTGACAAACAAATTAGGCTTTGATGGTGTGAATTTCCACAGGAAGGCAGATGACCTGCTGAGTAAAACAATTTATATCAAGAAACAGCACAAAAATGTGATGCTTGTCCATAAACAAGTTCTGTTACCCAGAAACAAGCTTAT
>NW_007577908.1:68246-147521 GCF_000690725.1 Stegastes partitus
GAAAATTACATATAGCAATTAATAAAACTGCAAACAAAGGTATTAATTTACATGTTAATCATTAAAAAAAAAAAATCAGACCAAAATCATGAATTGTACCTTGTTTGTTTGTTTGTTTGTTGTTGTTTTACAGCATTTGAAAGTAAACCTGCTCTATTTTCTACTGGATTTAAATGAGCCAAAATATCATTATTTAACAAATGTTTGTAGTTATGTACACATAATTTTAACTGTTAATTTACAGGTTTTCCATTTTCATTAAATTACAGATAATATTTAATAAAAACACAGAAAAGAGTTTTAATTTACACATTCACTGGGGAAAAAAACAACTTTTATACTAAACACTATTTTTACTGTATTTAAATCAGAAAAAAACATTATTTTACAGATGTTATGTTAATTTAAATAATAATTCTGTATATTATGGATTGAAATATAACAAATAGTTCTTTAAATTGTTATTTTACACAACTGTTTAGTTAAAACACAGATAATAACCAGTAAAACTGCAGAAGAAAAAAAAAAAGTTAAATGCTGACAGAACAGGATTCTTTGTCAGCATTTCATTTCAAGATTTCATAGTTTGATATGAACATGATTAACTTGGAGCTTGACTGGATTCATTACGTTTCATTTCACTTTGTTCTGTCAGATAACGGTCCTGTTGTGGGGTTTAGTTTATGTGCCGGCTGATATTGTTCCACCTCCTGCTGCATGTTCTTGTCCAAGAAGTGAACATCGTCTGTCTCTGATTTCCTTCCTTCCCTTTTCACTTGGCTCGCCACAAACTTTGCCGTCGTCTTCTTTCACAAAACAGAACTGCTGAATAAAGTGGGTTTTGGCAGCTTGAGAACAAACTCCAAATGTGACAAGTTCTGGTTTTGCTGCTCGCTCTCAGACAGCTGGTGAGATACGGCATGATATTTTATAAAAGCATGAAACTTGGATTATTTGGACAGTTTGGAGACTTTGTAAAGCCACAAATAACCAAGTTGTACTTTATATATTTTGCATCGTGCCTCCCTGCTCACATGTTTTGATTGTCAGGAGCTTTAAGAAAACCCACAAACAACACGAGGAACGGTTGAGGTGAGAAGTCAAAGGTGAGACGATGTGGGCATTCACTTCATAATGTGCCTCTTGGAGAGTTTTTAAATCCTTTTTATGATATTTTCTTAAAGTAGAAAAGCCTGGAGGAACTTTTTTGTGTTGTTGCCACCTTTTGAGTTCAAAATGATTTCTTGTGGAAGCCCCGCAGAAAGAACCATTTTGTGGAGTTTGGGATTCTATTTTGAGCTTATTATTGTTATCGCAATGCTTTTTTTTTTTTTTTTTAAAACCCACAAACGTAAGAAAAACCATTGTAGATGTTCCTAAATAAAATGAGTCAGACAGGATCCCATCCATCCATCCATCCATCTATCATCTATACACAATGTAATCCTCACTAGGGTCGTGGGGGGCTGGAGTCTATCCCAGCTGACTCAGGGTGAAGGCAGGGGACACCCTGGACACCCAAGCACACTCACATTCACACCTACAGACAATTTAGAATCACCAATTAACCTCAACATGTTTTTGGACTGTGGGAGGAAGCCAGAGAACCTGGAGAGAACCCACACTGCACGGGGAGAACATGCAAACTCCACGCAGAAAGATCCCAGTGCCCCCACCGGGACGCGAACCAGCGACCCTCTAGCTGCAAGGCAACAGTGCTAACCACCGAGCAGCCGAGACAAGATCCCAGTTAGCTCAAATATACAAAACCAGTATCTAAAACTTGCATTAATTAAAAAGAACCCCATAGTTTAATGCTGAAAAATTGTCACCTAAAATAACTCCTCAGTATATTTCTAAATGTTTGTTGGAAAACAAAACAAAAACTTCCACAGAGCTTTCTTCTAAATCATGTAAATATTAAGATTCTTAAAATGGTTTAATATTGAACTAAAAGAAAGTGTTTTATTACTGTCAGCTGTGTTTCTTTATCATTAAATGAACTCAGTTGATTTTATTCCATATATATGTTTAAATATTGCAGGATTCCCTGTTTGAGTTGTTGGAGGTTCCTCAACAACCTCTGCTCTGAGCTGAGCTGGTAGCGGCTCCTCCAGGCTCTTGAGGTTCTCCTGATTCTCAGAGAACACTGACTGTAAAGAGTAAACAAATGTCACAGCAAGAATATATTTTATGGCTCTTCATTTTCTCAGTTTCCTTGATAACTGACAAATATTAAGTTCAGTATTCGAGTAAAAGGTTGTTTCCATCATATATTCTTGTCACAGGTCTTGATGAACATAGCTTTTGTTGCTCACCTGTTCTTAATCAGCTTTCATGGCATATTTATCATTCTATGTTGCCGTTGGCTTAACATTCCCATCCCTCTTGAAACAATCGTAAATTCTACTTGTTAATAAAGGCTCAGAAACTTGATCAGTCACCAGATATGACCTCCAGCTTTCACACACACAGCTACAGTTGGTCATTTGAACTGGTGACTCTGATGACATTATTCTGGACTGATTTTTTAAAATGTTATTTTAAAAATGTCCTTGTGGCAAATAAAATCATTAAGAAACATTTGTAAACTTGAAAAATGTTCACATTTGGAGCGAACATTTGTATTTTGTGACAACCAACATGCAATGTTTGTGGCTGGCACGAATACAAAATCTAACTTTAATCACCTCGTTTTAGGAAACATTAGATTGAAACATATTTATTTACAGTAGAGACTTCAGCCTTTCATTTGCTGCTTTTATAATATTGATGCTGGAGAAATATGGTTTTTCTGACATTCTGATCCACAATCATCTGTGCAGTTACACACATTTAACCCACTGACTGTCACAATTAAAATGTTCAAAAGTGAAAATATCACCTTGAGTTTGGCCCAAATCCCGTGAATTAACACAACAAGCTGGACTTCACTAACAGGAAAAACATAAGTTTCAATATCGTACAATAACATAATAGTCAGCTGGGACAGGCTCCAGCCCCCCCACAACCCCAGTGAGGATAACTCCAATAGGATCCAGTGAATAAGTACGACGCAGCTGCAGATGTAAATAAAGACAGTTTTTTGTTTATTGACGCATAAAACATCCTTCAAACAATAAACCCATTTCAAGGGAAGGTCTCTGTACAATGCTTACTAAGCAGATTTATTTATATAGAAAACGTATGAGGGGCCGTGCTTAAAATCACGAGGCTCCTTCAAATTTAATGGCAGGTACTCTGGAAAAAAGATTACAGCATTCCATCAACAAATATTTTCCAAGCAATAAATATGCATTTATAAATAGTGTAAATTTACATCAAAATAAAAAAAAAGAAAAACACAAATTCACTCTTTTGTCTATGTGCAATCCTTTTTCTCTGTGACTTGGCTTTTTGTCTACAAATGTTTTCCTCTCTCTCGACTTAAAGTAACCAAAGACTCCAGCAGAACAATGTTTGAACTGATTAAAGAATAAAAAAAAACAAACAAACAAGGGGGGAAATGTTGTGTCACTCAACTTTTCACATTACAAAAGTGTTTTTATCTGGTTTTCCTGACCGAGGAGGTGCGTTACAAAAAAGACCTGCTATGCTAATTATCATGTGACGGAGGGAACGAAGCTCGTGTGTCAACCCACAAACAGAACACAAAAAAGAAAAAGAAAAAAAACAGAAAACTATAGAGTCAGTAGTCTTTTGCGATGTTGCCAGTTCCGGTTAATATGTACAAAACTTGATTTTTTAATGTTTTTTTTGTGTGTTTTGTGGTGAAAGTCCAGCAGGAGAACAGTCTGGTCGTGGTGACAGGAGGAGCTGCCGCCCCCCTCCAGTCCACCAGGGGGCAGCGCAGCACTCCGGGCAGGTTGCATAGACACACAGCTTTCACACAGCTGCCTTATGTGGGGGGGGTAGAGAGCTACAGAGGGCAGTTTGGAGGACTGCCGGCTTACTTCCTGAATATCAGAAAAGAAGAAGAGAGAAGGGTTTTTGTTTGTTTGTCCCCCCGGAGAGTTTCGAAGTGAAGAAGAGTCCATTGTGGTTCCTCAGAAGAACAGACATCACCATCAAGACGAGGAAGGCAGGGGACTCGCCTGGAGGGAAAAGGAACAACACACTGAGATATGCAGGTACAATTCATGAAGATTTGACACAGATATACACAAATGTTTATTATTTTAACATAATACACAATATTATTTTGACAGATATTGTGAGATAAGGTACAATGTGAGTAAGAATGCTAATGTTTGCTTTAACTGTTCACCTTTTAAAACATAAAAATATGATTGTGTGATTTGTTTTCCTAAGTGACCAGATTATTCCCAGTAAATATCACTGGTGACAGATATTGTGACATAAATTTCAATTTTAGTAAGAATGCTAATTTTTTGCTTTTATTTTTTTAACTAATAAAACATTTAACCATGACTGTGTGATTTTTTCCAAAGTGACGCAGCATATGGTGAAAACAAGCATTCAAACCCCTCCAGTTGTGGACCATAATCTCAATAATATGAAAACTATCACATCTAGATCAACACTGCCGTCATTAGAAGGTCTTTCTCTTTGTGCAGGATGTTGTAACTGCTAGAAACGACTATGAACAACACTGTTGTAATACCTGCTAACTGTTAGTAATCCTTGTATATTAGGGTGTCAATGATGAGCAGCGTGTTGCCATACACAGTATAGGAGCTGTATGTTTGGCTTGGCGTGACCTCAGATCACAGTTTGCTGCACATACAATGTGAACTGAGTCTGGACAATATGATTTGTAAGCTGCTGCATTGTTGTAGCACCACAATGATTCATTTACGATAGTTTGCTGTTACGTATTGATCAGAAGACTGCAGTGCCTTTCACTTAGTCATAGTGTGATTTTGATATTTCAATTAAAGTTTAATCTTTATTCGGCATAAAAGTGAGCCTTGTTGACACTCTGTACCCCAAAACCTGCCAGCAGATTTGAAAGCCATGTTATCCTTTTAAAAATATTCCCCAGAATTACACCATTCATTACAGCCAGAAAGTGTAAAAACTGAAAATAAAAATCGTTGGATGTTCAACTTTCCAACAGTCATTGAATGGATCACTTGCGATAAACAGTTCAGTCAACTTAAATTTAAAATTGTGAGATTGAATCAAAATCACTTTATTCTACTTGTCCCTTCTTAATTGTCAAGAGAAAAGTTCAGGGACTTTTGGGCTGAACTGCAGGCTGTGTTGTATGAAAACAAATTAGAGACACTGACAGAAAAATGAAAAATACTAGATGAACAAAATAAATGCAGCATGACTTAAAAACAGTATCAGCAAGGTGTTGGAAGATACATTCAGCCAAGTGAAACATCTTTGTAGAGGTAAAGTGAAGAGCAGAGTGAAAAAGTCTGCAGAGGCTGTAAAAATGTAAATAGCTAAACATGTCCAGTATGTAGAGCTTTTCTCAGTATTCTAACACTGGTGGACACTTTCAAAAATGCATATTTGTACAATAATCTAACTTTTTTTTTTCTTTTTATGACTCATAGGATTCTAATTGTGTTGTACTACACAAAAGGCATTTCTGAGTTCCCTCTCCTCGTCATGGTTGTGCTGTTTTCATAGAGGTGCAGGACTTTATATTGCAGTGAAAAACGAGCCCACAGTGAGGATAAAGCACAACCAGAAACTGCTCGGTGTTCAGAGAGTTAAACTAAAGTACTGCTGCTGGCTGTGCGTCCGATACTTACGAGTGTGAACTGGTCATAAACCTGCATGAGGTCCTCGATCTTGTACTGCTCCAGCACCACGAAGTTGTCCAGGTTGGTGCTCCCCCGCCGGGCGCAGTCCTGGCAGTGCACCACGTAGGTCTTCCTGCTGTTGCTCTCGCTGGTTACAAACAGCAGGTCGAACACTTCCACCTGGGAGACGGGGAAGGTGGAAAGTCATGAATAATGCAGTCAAACACCATCCACGCAGCAGAAACATGCAGGTGTAACCCACCTCACAGATGCTGCAGTAGTGGGCCGGTTCGTTGGGGGTCCTGCCGTGCCAAACCAGCTCCTTCCCGGCAGCCAGCAGCAGCTCCCTCTGCATCTGACACTGCTTCAGAGTCCGCAACAAGCAATACCTGACAAACACAAACCAGTTCGAGAGTTCAGGGAAAAAAAACGCAAAAAACACACAAGCGAGGTTAATAATTCACCAGTCCTCACTTGATCATTTCGAAAAGCTTGTGGTCCGACACTTTGATGTTCCTGGCCATGTTCCAGGAGAGGTGGATCATGGGGACGATGGATTTGACGCTCTGCAGTTTGTTCCACTCGTAGCGCTCCACTGCCAGCTTGTACTGATGGGCTGAGGACAGAAGTGAAACGCTCATTTTCATCTTTACGCCGGCGGAAATGTGTTTTTTCAGGGGATATTTACAAAAGCACAGTCACAAACCTGCCTGCACCTGAAGAGGTCAAACTGGGCTTTCTCTTATCTCAGAAAGTTGCACATATTCAGGGCTACCAGCTCTTATCCAAGATTCTTAGAGATGAGAATAAAAATAGCGTTTTTTTCTGGGGGGGGGACATTTTTTATTTTTTTTTTAAATCAGTTTTGCTAACAGTAAACCCAGAACATTTTTGTTGACCAAAAAAACAGAAAAATGCAAAGACTTCTGTCACACAACATACCACAGACCTGCTTCCTTTACTGAAACAATCGCGCTTCCTGTCACCCCACAAACCCTGACCTCCACCCTCCTCGTCTCACCTGTGAGGGGTCCGACGTTCCACGCAATGTTGTTGCACCAGCCGATGGCCTGAACCCAGTGGATGGTGCCCGTGTTGAGCCACACCAAGTCTCCTGGACGCTGGATGAAGCGGTAAACAGGCACGTTGGTCTCGTACAGGTCCTCCAGGTTGGGCCACCAGGAGCCCATCAGGAAGTTGATGTTGTTCCTGTGAAAAGGAGGTGAAAAAATACACCTGATCAGCTACCAGCTCTGACGATCAGCAAAGGAAAGTTTAAGGTTATCCTTTGGGGCAGGTTTGTGTCATCTCAGATAGCGGCGCTGCTCCTAGATTTAATCATTTGTTATTTGACAACCAAAACTAATAAACATTTTGACAGAATTTGAGAATTTTGTGTTTTCAGGCATGGGAATTTTGTGCCATCTTATCTGTTGAACCATTTTAAGGTTTCAATATCTCCAGAAATATAACTGATCGAATGACTTCAGGAAATGCCAAATGTTAATTATTGGCCCCTATATATATATACACTTGTGATCATAGGAGTCTGCATATTGGTGTTATATGTGCAATGTTAAAGGCTGCTTCCATGTTGTCTTAATGTTGAAGTTTAACAACATATGACACTTTGCCTCAACAAATGTTCCTACACAGAAATGAACACTGCAAAGGAAGCAATGTGTCACGTTTCATTTGCTCTGGGAGTTATATTTCTGGAAGCATTAAAACCTTAAAATGGTTTCACAGACAAAATATTTAATTGAGGGTGTAAATACAAAAGTTCCCGGGTCTAATAAACATATGCAATTCTACAAATCCACCCAAAACGTGTATTTTTTTTAGGTTCCAAATAACAAATGATCAAAGTTTTAGACAGTACAGCAACATATTTTCTGAATTCTGTCTGATCTGACTGGGAAGGATCCATTTGTTGTACCTTTCACAGAAGTCGTTGATGACGCCCCAGTACGGCTCAGGAACAGCGAACCACTCACAGTCTCCAGGACCGATGTTGATGTTGACCGAACAGAAATTATTGTTCTCTTGGTGACCTACAAAAAGAAGATTTGATCACTCAAAAAGCAAGAAAAAAAGAGACAAAGCAGAGGGCAGTGTTTATTCTGTCCATGTCTACCTGGCGTCCTGCTTCCTGGCACCTTCATGTACAGCTGGACAGTGTTCATGCCCAGGATGGTGTGACCCACATGGCTCAGCAGGTTACCGGCCGACACCACCCGGGAGAAGGCCGGCAGTTTGGAAAGCTCCTGAAGCTGCTGTTTCCATCTGTAAAGGTTAAAGGTTAGCATAACAATAAAAGAATGTAGTTGCCAATAAAGATGTAACTAATCTGTGTGAGATGCAGTCTGAACTGTTCACTCACTTCTTTTCATCCGAGAGGTCGATGTTGGTGCCAAACTTGATGTGTTTGAAAGGACCTTTCCTTCGCCGCATCATGCTAACGGACAGGAAAATGTTATTAGTAACAGATTTTTTTTAAAAAAGAAAAACGCTCAGAAATTAAATCTGATGAGACAACAACAACAACAAAAAAAAACTCACCTGTCTGAGGAACCTGCCTCTGCTTCCACCTCCTTCTTCTTCTCATTTTCCTCCTAAAGCAAAAAACCCACATAGGTTATGTGTTGGTAAACTGCAGTGGAAAGTCCAGAGAACTAGCTGAACATCAGTTGCGTATGGTTGTAGTGTTCAGGTGGACTGGTTGGTCTACATCAGGGGTGTCCAATCCTGGTCCTCGAGGGCCACAATCCTGCATGTTTTAGATGTCGCCCTCTTCCAACACACCTGATTCAAATGATCAGCTCATCATCAAGCTCTGCAGAAGCCTGATAATGATCCTGATCATTTGAATCAGGTGTGATGGAAGAGAGAAACATCTAAAACATGCAGGATTGTGACCCACAAGGACCAGGATTGCCCACCCCTGGTCTACATGCTCTCATCCAACCAAACTCTGACTGGTTGGAAAATCAGTCAGAAAATCTTTCCTCAGGTGAACAGATCTACAACCCTCCAGGATTGTTCTATTGTCTTGGAGACTGCTAACTTCTCGAACGTTTACTTACTCAGCTCCAAACTAACCGACACCATGTCAAAGAAATCATCTATGTGGCTACATTTTGTTCAAACAGACCAACAAAAAGTTGAATTTTAGCTTTGCAAATCATACATGTTCCAATATACCACGATGTAGAAGTCTGTGGAAGAATCTAGAAGTAACAGAGCTCTTTACGGCACAGGGAGTCATTGCCTGTTCAGTAATCATAAAGATGCATGAGCAGCCTGGTTTACAGCGTCTCTGTAAACTCAGGTGTGTGTCATGATACATTCGTCTTAACTGTCTGTGAACCCATCAGTAAGTAGTATCCAATTCATGCAGCTTACTAAGTTCGCAGGGTTTGAAGGGAAGGTTGTCGTAAAATAAAAAACAAAATTACATTGTTTATCAGAAGCAGTAAAAACAGAAAGAATCATCACACTTCAACTTCTCTCAGAACTAATCATGAGTCAATTGAAGCTTTGTCTGGAAAAATGAACCGTATTTAAGCTTGACATCATGAAGCATCATTTAAATCACATTATCCTACATGTCTTGATTAAAAAATTGTAAAAAATAACTCTTAAATTACTTTATTTTATGATTTACAGCGTTATAACTGTGTCAAAAGAGATTTCAGCGTTCTCTCTCCGTCTAGCTGTCATTGTACTGCTTCCACAGAGGAGCACAAATGTATACTGCAGTGAAAATAAATGAGGTGAAAATGAACACATCTTTAAATAAAACAAGTGGAATAAAGTGACTTTAATGAAATATTAGGATATGAAGCTTAGATAGACGTTACCCAACAGAATGGCACATCACACATGATTTAAATCCTACGATTCTCCCTGTTTTTACAGTTCCTCTGACACATGATGCAGTTTTGCCAGTTTTTCAGAGACAATGCGCCTGTGAAACCTGTCGGTGGATTTTGGGCTTCAGAGGGTTAATGTGTTGCAAATACAAGCTTTTTATGGTTATTTATAATTCATGTAGACTAATGAAGTGGGCAGGTAGAGTGCACTCAGCACTGTGGAACATTTACTTCATCAAGACAAAACATGTGACTGATTGAAGAGTTTCAGGCCACCAAAATTTTCTTTGGCTGACTACAATCCTGCATTAACAATCATTCACAATATTTTGTTGCTCTTTAAAAATCTAGTCTAGGAGATAATTTGCTTTATATATCTGCATGATGTGTTTGATGAAACAGTACAGAGCTGCACATCCTCGGTTTGATTGGGACAAAGATGGCTTCTAATACATTTATGAAAGTGTTGAAAATGAAGCTCTGTGTTCATCATAACATATATGGAACATAATTCCAAGACTTATGGTTTAGTGACAGACACTCCAGTTACTTTGCTGCACATGGCGGTCGTCCAGGACCCAGAATCTGTGTCTGCAATGTGTGAATGTGTCTCCCACTGACCCGCAGAGACTCCTGGAAGGATGAAGCCTGGTACTGGGCGTATTTGATGATGGTGGTGTGGGAGCGGCTGCTCTCGCAACGCCACATCTTCCTGCTGCCGCTCGGGTCCCAGTTCTCATCGGTGGGCTGAGCCAGCTGGGTCCGCACCTCCACCAGATGGTCTGGGTTGGCCTCCACCAACGTCTTAGTGGAGAACAGGCCCAAGTCTGAGGAGAGAAGTCAAGGAAGAGGAGTTGAAAATTACATCCACCTGGAAGCTGTTCTAAATCGTCCCTTTTTCCCATTTATACATAAAATTATCTTAAAATATGTTTTATTCAACCACAAGATCACGGTGTTTGCCAGTCCCCTCAGCAGTCAGTATTAAGAGTGGGGTCAAAGGGAGGTTGTGTGGCTCAAATGTCACAAAAAAAGCAGTGAACAATCTGTCAGATTGGAGTATTACGTAACAGGGCGGCAAATTGTAGCAGAAGAGCAGATGTTTGTTAATTTTTGGCTGCTGCTTTTCTCTGTGTAGTAACATTTTCCACTTGCAGGTGGTGCTGTTGTCATACATGTCAAACCAGAACACACTCCCTCCCCATGATTTCAGGGACACACCCACAGAGCCATGTGAGGCTGGAAAAGACAAACATCCAGCCGCCCGTGAATGCAGCTGCTGACACTCTCTTATGTAGAGTTTTAAAGCAAAAAAAAGTTAAACACATTTTGACACAGAAATGCACTTTGAGCAGAGTGGAAGTCATGTTTTGTACATCTCTTACCCAGTTTGAGGGCTCCTGCCAGTCCTCTGATGACGGTGACCGGGTTGCTGGGGTTGGTGCAGAACTGATGGAGGGGAGGGAAGAAAGCGTCCCTCTTGTTTTCAAGCTGCATGTCAGAGAGGAGACACAGGAGCGGTCAGGCTCATTGGGAGGATCAACACATTAAAGAGCAGCTCGTAGCCAAGATACCGCCAATCCAACACAACACACAGCAACACCCTGAATACTTCTCCTTCTCCGGCGAGGCTGTACGCACATAAATACTGGGCGTCGGGGGGTTGAGTTTGTCCTTTGGCAGTGGAGGAGAGGGTGGGCGAGGGGGCCGCGGCGGGGGACACCTGTCCAGGAGGATGCTGCTCGTCGACAGGCCGTTCTTCCCCAGGTTCCTGCAGCAGGAGACAGAGCAGCGAGTTTATCATTTCAGGTAAAGGTAGGCGGTCAGCGACAGCAGCTGTAAATTTGCAGCATCATGCAGAGCAGAACATCTGCAAGTAAAAACTACAGCAATCATTTTGCCTCATGTAACCTCATAGTTTCCTCAGAAGACGCCTAACAACTAAACACTTGCAAACAGCGATGTAACAGCTCCACCTCTGCTGATCTAACATTTGGTGCACAGAATCAGGACTTCACGGAGCTTAGAGGAACATTTTAAGTCTTTCTAGTCCTGTTTTTTTAAACTTATCTGCAGCAGTGATGTAACAATATACAGAATATATAGAGCTGATTTAGATCTTGTAACTAATTCGTGCCTGATTCTTACAGTCGTTTGTTTATTAGGAACTTTTGCACTGTGTAACTATCAACGAAGGGAACAAAATGAAACTTCAGCACTAACTGTTTACACTGGTCACACGAGTGCAACTAACCTTTTTCACTTTCATTTCAGGTACACCAACATACAATTTAAACGCACCCGAAGTATTTGTTGCACTATTTTGGCCTGAATAACACATTTGAACGTTATGTTTTTGTCACTTTTCACACATATAGGTAGCTTCCAGCAACATTATGACTGCCAACAGGAATAAAGGAGCAGACTGATGTTTTGTGGGTGAAGCTAGGACTTGAGTTTTATTAAAAGCTAGCTCTTCTTTGGCTCAATTATAACCATTATTCAATGTTATTATAATGTCCGATTCCTCACTGGGGAGCTGCTCTGCCAGTCACACACCTGTCACAACACAGGATAAGTTTCTTGCCTTTTTTTCCCCTTTTAAATTCAGAACGTCAATAATTTGACAGACAAAGCTTTAACCTAAGTGTGCTTTGGCTCCACTCTTTGCCATAAATGCGTAATGATGGCTGTTATTTCATATCTCAGTGTTTCTCACAGGTTGAGAGTTTATTTGTGGTACTGCAGTGTGACCGCTGTGCATGCAGAGACTCATGCACTTTAGAGGACAGTATAACCCGGGACATTTTCCAAAGCTACAGTTTACTGATGTTTCCTAAATGCCTCACATCCATCAGCAGATGTTAGCTAGTCAACTGTGCACAGAGAAGCCGCTAGTCTCCACTCAGTTACTGCAACACGGCAGGTCAGACAGCTGTGAGAATAAAAAACACATTAAAAAGAGTGAAATAAGGAGTTTCCATGTCAGATTGACCTCAGCTGAAATAGAATGATTTAACCTAGCTGGGCAGGGAACCCAGAGACTAACTGACAGAGCTGCTAAACGTCAGGTGCACCAAATGAAAATGTTTAGTTGTACTCGAGAGATTTTTGGCCGCACTATGGAAGACCTACAAGTCTAGGACATATGATTTAACTGGATTATACAATATGGAAGAGAGCAAAACAGAATACATTGCACAGTTAAAATGAAGCTTGTTAACAGGTGAAGCAAGATTTTGAAAGTGTACAGTTTCTTTCAAATTAGATGAATTAAATAGATGAATGTTAATAGTCGTATTAATTAGATGCATCTGCCAGCAGTGGTTTGGAGCCATTTCTGTAGCGGTTTGTTGACATTTTCTTTTTAACTTGCAGTAGATGTTGTAGTCATCAGAAATTCCTGATACATCCAACCTGAACAATTAGGAGCCGGGCGTGAATGGTTTTCCTGACATGGCTGCAATTCTGAATTAAAGCACGATAGCAGAGGTACGTGCATGAGAACTGGACTAAACCTACAGGGTGCAGATTAGGATTGTTGGTTAAAAATAAACTTCATAAGAAAAAAAATGAAGCTCAGTGACAAGAGCAAGTTCATAGCATCACAATAACTCGCTACAGGAATCAAAATCCACATGGCCAAACCTAAGCACAACCAAAAAAAAGCACTATTCACACACGTCTGACATCAGCTCAGGATGGCACAGTGAAAAGTTCAGTTTGTTCTCAATGACACAAAGTGGCTGTTCTAAGCAAACACGATGAATGCATAATGTGGGGTCAAAAAGTCGTGACATTTTCAAACTGTGGCAACGAATCAACACGTTACTCACTTTTACACATGAATTCACACATACGAATGTGTCTGCCCTGGCAATTACTGACAAATGCTCAGTTTCACACAGTTTGTGTTTTGTGCACGTCTTACTTAGTAACACTCAATAACACAGGTTCAATTATCACTTATTAGCTGTGAGCTGTTAACTATCCCATGACATCTACAGCAACCAGCAGTTATTAGTGCTTTTTCCAAAAAGTCAATCAAACGTTAGCTTATCAGGAAAGCCTTAGTCGACCAAGTTTTTGTTTTCAAAAACTAAACTAACTCCACAGGAATGAAGACAGTCAGTCCGTCACAGACAGATCATTGGGATCATTTCAGAGGATAAAGGAAAAATGTTTAGGGTTTTAAATATTGTAACTGGCCATTATTAGCTGTGGTTTTCTCTGCAATTCAGCCCTGTGTTAGCAATATTTAGCATTTACTCTGAGGCCTGGACCTCAAATAATTTCCTGATACCCCCAAAAATAGAATTGGACAGATACATTGATGATGAACTAGTTGATGACTGGCTTTGCTGACTAGCAGCTGACTAGGAAACTCTTTGTTTGGGGCCAGTTCTACTGTTTTTTGAGGTTTAATACGAGAACTCTGCATTACAAGTAGATTAAATACAAATACAATTCAGAATTTTCGCTCTATGTCGGCTTATGAAACAATGAATCACACATTAAATATTTATGAAATGCAAATTCACTGTCCAGGAATTTCATTTTTTTAAAGGAAGAATTGTGTTCCCATTGTAAAGGATTATGGAATCATCAAAGCAATGACCTTAACACAGGAATGTATGTCGTGATCTTGCACAGTACAGCTTTAAATACCATGTATAACAAGGCTGAAGAAATATTTTGGACAAAGACAAAATGTGAATTAAGGATTGTGGTGCTACTAATCATATTCTCTCCATGTCAGAGAATATGATTGTTTTGCACAGACTGCAAATTATTATTATTATTTCTTAAAATCATATAATCATTTAAATATTTTTCCAAGTGAAAAGAACTGTAAAAAGTTACCATTCCCACCAAGATCAGGACTCATACTGCTATAGTGGTATCTTTCAAAATAACTGCAATATGACTTGTTTTGCATATTGTTCTAAAATCATAGCACGACTGGCTTCTTACCTGCATGCTTTGAGCACTTCACTGGAGCTGGGGTAGATGGAAACCGAGGACCAGGGGGCCAGACCGGCAGCAACAGTGTGTCTGTGAGCTCCTCCAGAAGGCTCGACCTTCAGTGGGCTCTTAGAGTCCTCTGGCCCCTTCCCATTGAGTGTGACGGGCCCCTGACTGTTGGTGTTGGACGGGCTGTTAAGGCAGGAGAGGCTGTTGGTGGCGTGAGGGTCTGCCGAGCATGGGGAGGGCGTGGCGGTGGCTGACAGCGGCGAGGACGCCACCGAGTGCTCTGAAGCTGGCTTGGCGGCACCGTGGAGACCCGGGTGGACGTTGTTGATTTTCTCTGAGGAAGACCCTCCGTGGTTGCTGTAGTTATTGTTATCATCGTTACTGGTAGTATTGGCTTTTCCCTTTAGCAAGGCTGAGAGCTGAGGATTGTCTGAACTGAGCACGCCGGGGGCAGGAGAGCCAGGCTGAGACAGGCTGGTGGAGCTGTCCGTCACCCGCGGCTGGACGTGATTAGTCAATCCCTGCGCGGGGGCGGTGCCGGGACTGTGGGGCGTCCCTCCGGAATGCCTGATGGCAGCCTCCGGACCTGATGGCAGAGTGGCAGCTGCACCATTGCTGCCGTTGTTGCCCCCTGAAGGCGTGGTGTCTTTGGTGTGGACCCCTGAGGTAGTAGCGGAGTGGGGAGGCGAGGACAAGTGGTTGGGCGTGGTCTGGGGGGAGGTGGGGGACAGAGAGGAGGCTGAGGAAGAGGCAGTGCAGGGCCCAGAGGAATGTCCGACCTGATTCAGAATGCCAGAGGAAGAGAACGAGGTCTGAGGGGAGGAGGAGGACGAGGAGAAAGGGGGTTCTCCATTAGGACCTGCCGAATGTGAACCTGGACCTTTCTGAAGCCCCTGGATGGAGACGAGGACACATTGCATTACTCCTAGCACATTCAATAAGGCAATAACAGAAATGTGTTAACGGAAATGATATGAACCATCTTTGCAGTGTGAAAGACACACTGTGGGGACATGTTAGACTTTCATTCATTTTCCTGAAAGAGGACAAAATATGGGACCTTTAAAACAAATAAAGTGGAGGCTGACGTACAATTTGTACCTGAGTGGTAGTGTTACGTTGTTGGCTCCTCCATGTCTCGTCTGCATGGCTGGGACTACTGGTAGTGCTGCTGGTGCTGGGGTGACTGGCGGCTGTGCAGTTGTGAGGTAGAGAGTTCTGCTGCGGGTAAGGCACGTTTCCGTTGCTCGCACCGCCACCTCCCAGTCCCAGGGTGTGATTTTTGTCCAGGTGTCCCTGCAGCCCCGCTGAAGGACTCGAAGAGCAGGATCCGTTGGCCGTGGGCAGGGTGACACACGGGGGCCGGATGGCTGTGTGGTTGAGGGGGGAGGTGCGGGGGAGGCCTGCATGGTGGTGAGAGGACTCAGCCAAAGGACCGTTGGGGAGGCTGGGTCGCAGCTGGCCACCCGCTGCTGCCTGCTGCCTCATCTGACAAACACAGAGGTGCAGATTAAAACCAAACACTGAGCAACGGTGAACTGATCAATAACTTATAGAATAGAAATACTTTATCGATCCACAAGGGGAATGCAGCCAGAGTAAAGTGACCACCACCACAAAATAAATAAGCATAAATAATCAGCTAACTGAAGTAAAAAAAAAAAAAGAAAGAAAGAAACGAAAAAAAATATATTAAAGTAAAAAAAAATGCACAGCAAAGTGTAAACCATCCTATGAGTAAAGAAAAGTATTAAAGGGGAAAATGCACCATAAAATGTCAAATACACAAAAGTACTATGGTAAAAATTGACAAAGAAAAGAGGAAACGTCCTGTAAACAGCAGTGCAACATGTACAAGTCACACAACAGCAGTACAAAAACAGCAGAAGTAACACATATGATACAAAGCAGAGTGCTGAGAGCTCTCTGCCAGCCAGAGGTGAGGTGTTAAACACAGTTATATATAGTAAGAATGATTGCAAGTATCTGTCCTTACATCTTATTGTGTTTATACATATGCACCTATAAACACAATAAGACTAGCACATTGTCCTGTATATGTGTACCTGCTGCTGATGTTGCTGCATGAGAGAGAACTGGTTCTCCAGCTGCTCCAGCATCTGCAACTGAGGGGGCTTGAGGTTTGCTCGGTTGGTCCGCAAGTGGTCCAAGTGCTGTCGAGTTCAACAAATGATGCATTTGTGATTAAAAAATGTTCTTACAGAAAATAGTGCACTCGTTATTTTCATCTAAATATGTTGGACCTAAATATGGCCTCATTATGTTCACAATTAGGACAATTTTCTTTTGTAATATGGCTGAAAAAAATGTTTCATTCTACAAATATGAATGAATGCAGGACATGTAAAAAAAAAAAAAGTTTTGTTGTAATCAGCTGGATAGTCACAGAGAAAATGGAAACTGTAAAAACAAAAGAATAGTTCAACTTTCCCATGGTCTGTGAATGTGTCATATGTGGCAGTTCAAAAGGTAAATAAACCAAATCTAAGCTTAAAACTGTGATATTTCATGATAATCAAAATGTGCCCAAAATACAGTAGAGTCTACAAAAAAATACAAAGAATTAACACAACCAAGACTGCAACGTTTTTGATCTTTTTGTATGCTTCTCCTTAACTGCTTCAATTGAAGAGTTCCATTTATTAAGAAGAAGCTTTATTGTCATTGTACAAAAGTTGCAACGAAATTTCGTTTGGTATCATCTTTGCAGCAGCTAATAAGGTGACAGCCTAACACATTAACGTTATTACAATAACATAATACAATAGTCACTCTTGGGGTGAACTGCAGGCTGTGTTCGCAAATAGTACTGATAAGACAACAAGCAAATTTTGAGAGGAACATTAGTTTCTTGACCAGTAAAATCAGTGAGGCATGTTCAAAAAACACTGTACAGAGGAGCAAGTTGCTGGAAGACACAATCAGCTCGGCAAAATATTTTCCTAGAGTTGATATGAAAAACATGGCGTTTGAGGTTGAGGGTTGTAAAATTGTAAATAGAAAACATCTTTAACATGTGGAGCCATCCTTTTATCCCAAAAATTGGCAACATCTCTGGCCACCTGGAAAAATACTGTGCATGTCATGTCTATTTGTAATCCAGTGGTTGTAAAATATATAATCAAAGACATTTTGCTTTTGTTATTTTCCAATTCCTTACTATGCTAATGGTAATTCTAACTGTGGCATACAGCACAGAGGACCTTTCTGAGTCCACTCTATTTCTAGTCATGGTTGTGCTGTTTCCATAGAGGGGCAGGACTTTATATTGCAGTGGAAAATGAGTCCACACTGATGAAAATGTGACAGGAGCAAAAAGACGTAAAGAAAAGAGTCAAAATCAGCTAATGAAGTTCTCTGTTCTGACTTCGTGGAAAGACCTTTTAATGTCTTTTTAGTAGGTTTACGTAAGCTGGTAATGCACCAGGTGTGCTGGACTCATAACTGCTTCATCTCTGTCAGGAAAGTTTCTGTGTATAGTGATAACAAAAAGAGCTTTTCCTACCTGAAGCTTCTGTGGTGTTAGGTACCAGCTGGGGATTTGCTGTTGATTGGGGCACGAATCTGCAGCACCCTGTAAATGAGATGAAGAAATGTATACCACGGCTCACATATTTCACTTCCATCCACCAGAAACATCAATGTTGGTGTCCCTAACTGTACCTTTGCTGGGCTGGCAGTGCGTTTCCTCTTGGCAGGACTGGCCTGTGGGTCTGTATGATTGTTGGCAGACTGGCCTCCCTCCCCCTTACAGGCCTGGAAATCCAGCACAGACACACAGCTTGTGAGGACACACATTACCAACAATACCAGCGACGCTTCTTTTCAAGTTCAAAATTAGCCCTAATGTGATGCTTCAAAAGATGGAGCACTAAAAATCCAAACTTTTCTGCACAATGACACTGAAGGACACACTTGATACTACATATGTACATGCACAGCGATTTGAGCATTTAAACAATGCATGTATGACAATACTCTGTTCAAAATATGAATTATGTTCACACCTTCATTTGATCAAGGTCATATTCCGAGAGGTTATAAGACCAGTAGCCATGTTTCCATAAAATTGGGAAAGTAACTTAAAGCAAACTTTTGGAATGTTTGAAAGTCAAACAAAAAAAGAGAAAATGTCATTTAAGCTCGTTTCTACTGCTTTGGAGTGAACCAATTAGTCTGTACAGGGTCGTAGAAAGAGACGCTACAGACAAAACCAACTGCTTGCCGACCGCTAAAAGACCTCAAACAAGAAGAAAAAACTTTGTCTATAAGAGACAAATGGAGGGAAGTCTTCAGAAATGCTTTCCAATTTTAATAATATTCCCCAATGGGGGATCAAAAAATATTCTATTCTATCATATTCTATTTTATTCTGTCCAATCAGGAATGTGGTAAAAATAAAAATAAAAATAAAAATTCTTTCACGTCAGCTGGTATCGGTTACATTTCGCACCATCACGAATCAAAGATAAAGAGAAGCAGAAACAGCTTCTAAGTTATGTTTACTAAATATTTGCTATATCAGAACTTACATTTTAAAAAAGTTGTTTTCATCTCCCACGAGGCATTAACTCTTTCCAGTGAAGTCAAAACCCACCTCAAGCTAGCATAACAACATTTTTGCAAGTTGCAGTTTCTCTTTTTTTGCAGTTTCTTATGCAATACTTCCAAAAGTGCATATTATGTTATGGAAACATGCTACTCTTAACTGGAGACAGTATTTGGTTGCATTGAATCCATCACACATCCAACTTCAATAATGGAGCAAATTAAAATGACCTCATTATTTCTGTTTGGTGATTGTGTAGATGAAGCTGGATGGAAATGAAGTTATTTGTAGTGAAGAGGATGATGTGGGTTAAATATTTGAATAATAGACAAAGCCACATAAAAACTAATTATAGCAGGAAAATAAGAGGACTAAAACTGATGTATTGATGGGGTGGTGGGCCGCCTTTAGACCAAAAGTGTACAGCTAAGATTTAGGGCTGTGACAGGTAGAGAAAAAAAAACAATTTTAAAGAAGTAAAATTGAGACAAACGAGTGTCAAATACATGCATCCATACTTCTTAATATACTCCATCCATTAAGCATGCATTTTCAGCCTTGCAGCTTGCCAAGAACATTGCAATGACTGCACAAGATTTGTGCGTCTTTGCAAAAAGGATAAGGGTTGTGGGACATAATGAGTTCCTCGTAGCATTGCTTAATAATTCTAACACTTGCCATTTGCCCAGAGAGGCACCACGAAGGGCAACTACATTCTAGCAATTAGATTATTGCAATATGGGCCTCGCTCCAATTCCTTCAGACTGGATCCAGTTTTATCTTTCAAGTGGCCGCAGATGCAAACCGTAATTTTGGAAACATCAATATTGTGTGACGTGGATAAAACGTCCAAAAGTATCAGAGCGAGGCCTCAGCGTAATTAGTCCTCATAAATTTGTTGTTCAAGTAGTTTCCAAGAGGCTGGCGTCTCTTGTATGAGCTGGATCTCACCTGCTGTGCCTGTGCAGTGTTCAAGGCCCCCTGCCTGGACGTGAGCTCAGCAGGAATGGGTAGGCTCCACGCCTCCTCAATACTAGGAAGCATTTTACTCTTATTCTGCAGACTACCTGGCTGTAGGTTACACAACTGAGCCTAGGAGAAATTGCGTAAGAAACAAACTTTAGTGCTGAACTTGGTTTAACAATGAAAGGCACTACAGAGACTACAGCTTACTTGTAGGTAAGCGGAAAATAACAGAAATGTTCAATGCCATGAAGGTATGCTTTACAATTAAGTGAGAGAAAAAAACACACCAATATGAATTATTATTCATATCTCTGTGGTCTGAAATCAAAATGACAAAAGCACAATCTGCATTTAAAAAAAGCTGATTGCTTTGGCAATGCTTGGCAATAAACACAGCACTTTAATGCACACACACCAAAAATACTGCACAACATCTAACAGAGGACGCTGGTTGGTGCGTCGTCTAACAGCCCCACCTGCAGCAGTTTGATGCGCTGTGTGAGAGCAGCGGTGTTGAGACAGGCCTTGCTGCGCGTAGCGTTGATGTAGCACTTGATAGCGTCGTGCGGCTGGCCGCAGGATTCGTAGAGCGTGCCCAGGTCCATCCAGGCGGCTGCGTGGCTGTGGTCCAGTTGAACGGCGCAGATGTAGGCCTGCAGTGCATCCATAGGCTGGTTCTGCTGCTGGTAGAGCACCCTGCAGGCAGCGCAAACACAAGAGAACATCCAGGATTTAGGCCCTTATCTTCCTGAGCATTACTGATCTCAACGATTCTCCGGGGACATAACCTGCTCTTCATACTTCTAACTATAGATTTACTCTCCTGCTGCTCTCCCCAGGTCCTCTGTCGCACTGCAGCTGCTGCATCTCCATGAGGCCTTTTGAGAGCTACTGAGGCCCTGAGCACAAACCACACCTCAACAGATCAACCCTACACCTGCTATTTCTCCCTCACAACTAAACATGATGTCAAGAAAACCCTGAACCTCAAAAATCACCTGCATTTTTGAAAGACGTTATGTTTTTGTTTTCTTTAATAAGCCAAAATTATATATAGCATTTATCAGAGCCAGAAACTGTAAAAACAGACAGAGTTGTTGGATTTTCAACTTTCTGTCACTGACATGCTGTGTTATTGGAAAACTTAATAAAATGTAAGCCGAAAAAAAAAAAAAAAATCTGTGCTCCTCTTCCAACTAAGAAGCAACAAGAGAATCAGCTAGAAAGACTTACGTATAAAAAAGAAATTCAGCTGAACTGCAGGCAGTATTTACACAAAGCAGAGCGGAGACAAGTGTGGAAACAAATTAAAACTGTAAGACGGAAATTCCAGGATTTTTCAATCCTTGCATATGTAAACACTGTAAATGCTTTTGTTTTCAGTGCAGCAACTACTAAAGAAAGAAACAAAGATGTTGACTACCCTGTGGTTGTGACCTTTATTACTGTCCTCAGTATAATAATACACAACATGTTCTGCTCTCACCCTATGGAGCACCAGGTGTCAGCACTGGCCTCCGACTTATCGATGGACTGGCGGTAAGAGATGAAGGCATCCTGCACCTTCCCAATACTGGAGTAGCACCTGCAGAGAAAAGAGAGAAAAAATGATAATAAAACAACTGCTAACAATTAAACACTCAAATTCATTCCTACAGTTTCAAACCAGCTTAGTTTTTGTGTGTGGTCTTGCTGAGGCCACTTTACATCAAACTTCAGGTCAAGTGACTTGTAGCGCAAACATTATTCAGCAGTTATTCTCTCCAATAAAGCAGCTTTTGATACACAGGTACAGCTACAGGTTTTTTTAACAATACTTTTTACACCTCTGATTACATGCACAAACTGATGAGTTTAGGGCAGCTCACTGATCATCTATGTTTTAAAGCATCAATCAAAGTTTCCTGATTCAACTCAGATTCTTCGAGTCCACGACTTGTTTATCAACATAACAACACAAACTGAAACTGAGGTGGGACGCCTGTTGCTGGCTGAGCCATTACTTTAAGGAACTTGTGGGTAACCTGTGTGTGACGTAGGTCCAGTGTTGTGGGACGTGAATGAAACAGGTGCATTAAGGCAGTAACATTACCAACATATAGTCAACAGCAGTGATTAAACTGCAGTGGTCTGTCATCAAGAGTCTAAATAGGCCTAAGATTGACAGTAACAACTCTAAAAATTTTGTCCAGTGCGTTTGCTGCCCAAAAATAAATAAAATCAAGGACTGGTTTGTGCAGCTTCACAATAGTGTCTCTCTTTGTCTCATTTTGATAACTGCAGAGTTGATCCAGACAGTAAAGGTTAGGAGCTAATGAGCCACAAAAGACACTTAGCTTTGACCACTTGATGGACAAACTTACTTTACTATTAGCAAGACCAAAATTGTCTTGCTAATCGCCAGCTAATGCAACCTACCTAACTAGAGGGTGCAGTTGTAACGCTATCAGCAAAACTAGCTTTGAGCATCCTCGCTAATGCTGCCAGATTGAGGTTGGGCGCCTACAAAAACAAAGTTTGGGGTCGACGTCTCTCCATCTTTGGTTTTAGATTGATTGACACTTGTTGTGGAGCTTTTAAAGCCAGAGAATACAGGATCGTAAAAAACCAGCAAAGAGTAAGCTGGGTTTTGAAAGCACGCACTTGGAAAAAGTCTCACGTCTTCCCTTCAAGTTTCCCTCAACAACACATAAACACGCACTGTGTGAATATTGCAGGAGGGCTAATCCTCAACAGACAGCATTCACAGTGCATTAAAGCTACCTCATGTCTAAAAACACACAAGTAGGCTGCATCACAACATTAGCAAAACATCCAATTCAAGGCCAGTATAGACTAATGTGAGATAATTACAGGGTGCAACAGTGCAGCCAGGCGATGAATAAACACAGACACCTGGAGGAGGACAGAGACCACAGAGAGCACTGAGAGATGCGCAAATACAAATGGATTTGATGGAGGTTTAACACTGCAAGATGTTGCAGGTTTTGTAAAATGTGGCTGCAGTTCTTGTGCTATCTGCAGCCAGCACCAGCAACGGGTTCACCTAACCTTGTGGAAAACTCCAGTGAGCGAACCATGTGGACCAAATGCTATGACTTATGACAGCTGCAGATGAGAGACGTTTTTTTTTCCATTTTATTATCATCAGAGCTCATGATTTATTGAATTCTGTCAGGAATTGAAAAATTCTTTCAACAAACACAACCACAAATGCCTCCAGAATAAATCGCATACTCTAGCTTTAATGTAGACATCAACCGATTATTGGATCCAATATTTAACATATTTCAAATTACTGGTATTGTAATTTTTAAAAGGGATTCCCAATAAAGCGTGTACATTTAAAAAATGAGCTACTTTGGCTCTGATGCAGCTGCATTTCTTTATCTGTAGTCAGCATCCTGTGGTATCAAGCAACATCCGCCTCACTATCTGATTGGTTACGTGACATGAGCCAATCAGTACTGAAGGATAAATATTGACGAGATCTTTTTTATTAAACATATGTAAAAAAAAACATATAAAGACATTTTAAAGCTTTGTCTTGCAGTTCATTTTATTTTAAATATCAACACCAAACTGTTCATGTACAACAGTTCTAAATATCAGTTATTGGTCTCGTCGTTTACTAATAATCAGTATTAGTTTGCTGAAAAACCACAAATCCCTCCTTTGACGGTAAATGACTGCAAAACACATTTAAGACTCTGAAGCTGAGGTAAAGCGAAATGTGTGCAGATAAACTAGGTAAATGGTAAAGATTTTTTCATATCCATATTGTTTTTTTGTTTTTTGTTTTATCTTGGACAGGCAGGGAGGTCCCACTGGAGGGTCGTGCCACCCACCTAAATGACTGGTAGGAGAAACTGCCAAACATGGGCCTCATTTGGCCAGTAGAGAATCATTCACTAATAAATACAACGAACCAACCACCTGTAGCCGAGGTTTTTATAGTACACTGGCCGATATCTTCTAGGAAAAACAAACAGTCTAATCAGGACTCACAAAACATCCCAGAAACTGACAGGTTCGAGTTTAGCCCAGCAAAACACACAAACACTCACACCTTTGTTTGTCTTACCTGCCAAGAAAGTACCAGGACTGGCCAGAGTTGGGGTCTGCTTCTAAAGATTTCTGCAGACACTGGATGGCATAGCTGTCCTTGGTGCCTTTATCCCCCAGCTGCTCCACCGTGTGATGCATCCAGCCTGCAACAGATCAGGGGTTAGTCTTCAAAAACACCTCCAACAAACCGCTGGGAGCAAACACACGCAGCAGCACAATGAGAGCTGTGAGTGACTCAGGTACCTGAATCTAAAGACAAAACGAAAAAGGGAAGATCACTGTCTGATGTGCAAATGGACTGAAACTAAACAAATGGCGTGTCTTTCCAAAGGGGCTTCAACCACAGAGGCAGAAAAAGGAGGAGGAGGTGGCATTCTTCACACACTTCAAAAGGTTTCATATGAAGCAGCCTTTACAAACAACTCCTCCCTGCTTTCCAAGCACTTCCACACACCCAGACGCACGCCAAGCAGTAATGGGCAATTTCCAACAAATACACAGTCTCTCAGGAAGACAAGCAATCACAGACCTCCCCAGTTCCTCTCCTATACACCTGTGGCAAGCTCCACAGGTCACCATGACAACCCCAGCAGGCTAGACTGGGAATGGTTTTTACGACTGGGTGAGCCAGTGGGGGGTTTCTGTCTGCACAGTGGAGGAGGAGAAAATGGAAGTCTGTCTGCAGATTGCAGAGAAAAACGCACAAAGAAGCGTTAATCAAACATCCCTGCTGCTACTGTCAGGGGTGTGACCTTGAAGGTGTGGATAAATGCCAATTAATAAATTATCACCAAAGCAAACATGTTTCTTTTTTTTTTACTGTTTGTTTGATGTACAAAAGCCAAATTTAATTTGAGGGCAACCAGTGCAAGTGCAAGGAATTTTCATCAAATAATTAAGTGCAGGTTCAAGTTTAGAGCTAAAGCTTTACCTTAAGCATTATCTGCCAGGGTTCTACCAATGTATTGAAAATGTAATGACTCAAAGTCAACCCTGCACTGGACCTAAGCAATGTTTAAATGTATTTCATTTCCTAAAGTTTTAAACAGACTCCTGCACAATGAATGAATGAAATACATGTCAGAGGAGCTCATTTATTTTAACCACATTTTACAAAATGATTTTTAAGTTACAGTTACAGGCAATAGCTGTTTGGCTTTTTTTTAAATGGAAAAATGTATCAGCGGTCTTTAACCCCATTGTGCAATGAAAGGCATTCACACTTGACTTTTCAAACTATAACAGGGTTTTCCCCACATGATTGAATTTCTGACCCATTTCAGAAGTTTTAGCCAATGACCAAAAAAGCTCCAGTTTTGTTAAATGTCAAATAAACACTTTTGTTTGTCAAATAATAATCCCACATCACCATTACCAGAGAATGCTTCTATTTCTGTCAAATAATGATACCCAGATTCATTGCCTTCTCTGTTTGTGGATCAATCAAAAATCCTGAATAAGCTACATAGCAAACTTAACGAGCTCCCAAATCACTCAGTAACACAGATACTTCAAAAAGGAAACCTAAAAAGACCACAGGCACTTCTTTCATATGGCAAAATACTGAAATATTGGCGGTGACTCCAACACTTTTACCAATGTCAGCACAGCCTCGGCTTGACAAAGTGCAACCAGTCAGTACTTCGTTCTTGATATTATATCACAGAGCCGACATTAATCCAATGAGCCCTGAGACATTTTCAGGCTACTTTTACTAAATGTACTTTTAAGCTCTAATCTTGATCACGGTTATCCAGATTGTCCATCATTTAATACGATACTTGCAGATAATCTATATTAGCCTTTATGTCAAGGATAACAATACATTTCTATTGTGAAATTGCCATATTATTTTTTACATGTTTATCATTTTACAATCCTGGCAGAGGGCAGGACTTTTTATAGTTGTGTGGCAGAGACAGTCTGGAATCTGGCAATATCCGAACCATGTCAGCGGGACAATGTATGATTTTATTGAAGGGAAAAATAACCTACTTAGTGCCCAATGAAAACACTTGCCATTATTTTATTCACTGAAGCGTTAACAGTTGTCTACTTACAGAAGTGGGAAACCAGACAAATGAACTTTTCCATTTGTTTATTACAGAAACACCAAATGTCAGCCAATCAGATGCCCTGCACTCATCTAATCAAGAACCTGATGTGTTCAGTACTTTAGCAACAGGTGCCATCTAATTATACTTTCAAGTAGGATGTGGAGGAAAATCAGCATAGCTTCAAGCATTTAATGATCTTCAGGAATTAATAGGCCTTTTCTGTTCTTGCCCTGAAGCCTAAATGTATATATTCTACTTTTGAACAGGCGACTCAAAGAACTGCTTTAAGCATGATTCCTTTAACAAGGTGAGGTTTGTGTGTTTTCATCCATTTCATATTTTAAAGAATTTAAAGAAATAAAAAGACAAAACAGTGAGTCATCTGAGCTGCCATGACTAGAATTCAGACGCTTTACGTGATCTTTAACATTTCTCAGCACGTTGTTAGCACTTAGCTAGTCCGAGCTGTCACTGTGCATCACTGTAATCAGTGGCACACAAGACATTTACTCAAGTACTTGTACTTTGTGAGCATTTTCATTTTATGCTATTTTATGTTTCCACGCCACAACAATCTAAGAAAAATATCAGACTTTCTACAACAAAACATTTATCTGAAGGGTTAAGTTACTTTTACAATGTAGATTTGACCAATGGATAAAAGAAAAGGCTTAAAAATACAACTTGTAGTTAAAGACTAAACCACTTTTCAAAACCTTTTTGGCTTCTTACAAACAGCAGTGTGAAATCAGCTCACATTTCAGATATTTATGAGTTTTTAACAGCTCCACTGAAACTTTCTTACATGGCTAACTTTCAGTTTAATGAGGCCATATCTCACCACAGTCAAAGACAGAGAAAACCTGACAACAGATCTGTGTATCAGAACTAAGTTTTTTGTCGTTTCTCTGCCATTAACCCTCAGATTTAGCTTGTGTCTCTGTATATAAAACTGGATATAAAGTAGTTCAGACCTGCAGCAGCTTCAACAGTAACTGCCAACAGACTGATGCTTCACTATTAATAATCTAATGATTGTGCAGATAAAAAAATATCAGTCAGAGAGACCAAAGCAGAGCATTTTGCTGTGAATTCTTATGTATTTTCTACTGCAGGACTTCTACTTGCCATGGAGCAGCTTCACATGGCTGCATTAGCATTTTAATTTAAGTAAAATATCTGGAGATTTGTAGCGAACTGGTGACTGAGTGGACTAAGATATGACACGTGAAAGCAGGATCTCTCTGTTTGACCCTGACAACTGTTGCAGTGTAATTGAGAACAACTTCTGTAAACTTTTAATAATTCAAAATATCAACAGACAGATAATATGAACAAAACTGATTCAATAATTTCTTTCAGCTGGACTGCCTTAAACCCACAATAGGAGCATCATTACATTACTAAGAAAAGAATAAAGCTTTTTTTCTTAAATAAAAACATCACTGTGTAAACTAGTTAGCTTGAAATGTGTCTAACGGCACACCATGGAGCCAAGCAAAGCTGAGACTCCTGCATCCTGAGGTTTGAACAAAGCATCTTTCCAAGCAAAGCAGGCTCCTAAATTAAGTAAATAACTTTAATTTGGGATTTAGATGCGCATGATGCACGTCTAAACCACAGGTGGGGGAAGGGAACGAGAGAAAACAACATTCTGTTGCAGCAGACACGCTCAAACCTGCACTGTGACAATAAGTATAAAAGTAGCAGAAGACGAGTTTATGACCAAATAAAATAATGTAACACAACAAAAACTACAATCGCACCCAAAACAACAAATGCATTATACATAATCACAAACAAACTGAGCAGATCTTGATACAGAAGATCACAAAGTACAGTTTATCCAGCGTAATCGGCTATATTTCACTTGTGGACATGGACATGTACAGGGAGAAGACACTCACCAAGTTGTTGCAGTGTGGTCGCCTTCACCTGCGCAGGAAGATTTTCTGTCTGCAACAGACTTTCATACGCTTCTTTCGCTGCTCTGTATTTCTTCTGCAAGGTAGAGTAAGAAAAGAAACAGAAGGGTTGTTTAAGCCAGACAGTGTTTTACGGTTCTATCTGGACAGACAAAGAGTCTAAAGACCTCCTCACACTCATAATGACCAGCCAGACGCACACACACGGGGGAGGGTCGACGAGGAAGACGAGGACAGGCCAGACTCAACACGTCTGGCAGCTCTAAGTGTGCGTGTCTGCACGTAAATGTATGTGTGCATTAAGTGCACGGCATGCTTTGTGTTTTGAGGAAACCTGAGCTGTCTGGTCTGAGGTAAAGCTGCAGTTTGTTTTAACTTGCCGACCTTACTGACCTTGGGTCTGGACCGATAGGTGGAGGCTGAGTGTTCCCTTATCAGCTCAAACACAGACTTCTTAGAAACAAGCCGCCCCCATTTCTACACACTTTAAAGCTGCAAATGTCCACAAGTCTTTGTGCAGGTTTGAGCACACTGCTACACACACACACACACAGTCTGGTCCTGGACTCTTCCTGTCTGCACACAATGAAGACACCTCAGGGCAAACATTGACACTCGAGGCACATAAATGAGAGGGGCTCTTAATGGTTCTTTCCTGTTGCGACTTATAACTGTCATCGAGCCAGGGCCGGGCCAGACGACAAACATCGATATGAAGGAATATCTGAACAGCTGCTCGACTCCCATGATCAATTTAAAGCACCTATTTTAACTGAAGACTTAACAAAAAGGCTAAAGACTCAGTTAAAACTCTAAAACACTGTCATCTGGACATGTTTACGGTCAGACTATACTTCTAAGTGCAGGCAAAAGGACCTTTTCTTGTTGACAGAATTTCCAATTAGTCCTGAAAACAGTGTCGTAGCACCAACAAGTGGTTTCAATAGAATAAATACTGTACTCATACTAATGTAGAAGCTTTTTTTATTTTTTATTTTTACAGTTTTACTGTTGACAGTTAAATACCAAGTCCACAGTAAAAACTGCGGATGTAATAGTTCTTGTATTCACCTTGAACCCTTCAGTGGCTTCACATGTTTAAAACACTCCGCTCATCGAATAAAATCACTTGGTTTCATGGTGAGAGCTGACATTAGGAAGTCTTATTTCACTCTGTTCAAACTAATTTTTAGTCTAACAGCTGTTGGAACTGCTGCACTGCAGTAACAAAGTGGAGACTAGAGGCGTCTCTGTGCAAAACTGACTAACGTCTACACCTATAAAATCAGCTACAGTCAGAAGATTTATTTATGTCTCCATATAAAACTTGCAAGCATGTTTTCCACCCAGAATGTCTTGTCAAGTGATGCTAGCAGGATTAGCCGTCAAAGGTGCAGACACTGTTAACTCACATCACATGTTTTAATCAGTCTTCCTGCAATCAGAACCTTCTGCAACCAGACTTCTCTGTACGGTTCAATCGACCAGCTCACACTCATGGTGCATTAGACCTGAGTTTATCTGTACAGATCTCCCACCCAACGTTTGACACTCATGTGAACTGCAGATTACCTGCAAAGTGTCACCATCAGAGTGAAATGCAGTTTACTGCCACAGGAAAGTGCAGTTCTCTGGCAAGGCCAATGCCCTATTTTACAGTTTTAAAGAAAGTAACACCAATCCACACCAAAATGTATCCGGCAATGCTCCACCTTTGCACCAAGCTTCATGAGATCCGGGATATTATGTCCAAACGGTCTCCTCTTTTATCTCTCTTTTTGTTTCAATGATCCAAAAAAATCACCCCATCTGTGACTCAAAAGCCCAGTTATGATCTGAACTGTGTTTTTTTTTGCGATCTGTTGCATCCCTAGTTTACACTGAATGAAAGCACAAAGCCCCTGCTTACTTCACTTTGGTTCTGTGGCAACACCAATATGTTGTCTAAAGGACATGGCTGGGCAAAAAAACTCAGCTGACTTTGTGAAATTCTGAAGCCAAACTACACTACTGGCTTCAATTGGTAATTTAGCTAGATATATGTTGCACTTTTCTTAAAGGAAAATTTTTAATCTTGTACATTTTATACTGTAGTCTTTTATCGTTAAGATTAAGTGCTTTTACCATTACAGTAGGAATAGTGACCAATTTCCTGCAGCATTGAAAACCCACCAGGGTGCTTTTCTTTCAGTTGTTAGAAATAATGGATTACACCAAAGAAAATGAAGAATAAGTATATTTAATTTCATGTTGAGTTAGTCTGATTTCTAATTTAGAATTGTAAAAGCCACTAACTCAGCGATTAATAAGTAGTAATTACACAGATGGGTAAAAATAAGGAGAAAGTCGACATGCCACTGTGTAGCGTAATTTCTGGACTATAAGCCGCCAGTTTTTCCATACACTTTGAACACTGTGGCTTAAACAATGATGCAGCTAATTTATGGATTTTTACTGGTTTCAAAAGGCTGGACTGCTGCCTGATAAAGAGGACAACACAAGCTCAAGGGCGAATTTGCCTCGAGACGAAAGTGACATTGAGGGCCACAATGAAAGAGAGACAGAGGAAGTGTGTGACAAAGTAATTCTGTGAATGTTCAACTCCGACACTGAAGAAGACGACTTTAGTGCTTGTAGTGCGCAGGAGGAAGATGAAGATAGCGATCAATGACTTTTCCTGGTAGGCTGCTGTATTTTGTATTTTTTTAACCAGCCATGTTACAGGCACTGTTCGGAATAAAGCATTTACGGTACGTATTTGTGTACGTTACCAGTACGTATTTACTTAAAAGTAAAAAAAAACTTTCTGTGTAACATCTTTCTGAGCGGGCTGCAGGGTGGCGCAGTTGGTAGCACTGTTGCCTAGCAGCAAGAAGGTCGCCGTTTCGCGTCCCGGTGGGGACACCGGAATCTTTCTGCGTGGAGTTTGCATGTTCTCCCCGTGCAGCGTGGGTTCTCTCCGGGTTCTCCAGCTTCCTCCCACACAAAAACATGCCGAGGTTAATTGGTGATTCTAAATTGTCCGTAGGTGTGAATGTGAGTGTGCTTGGTTGTCTGTCTCTAAGTGTAGCCCTGTGATAGACTGGCGACCTGTCCAGGGTGTCCCCTGCCTTCACCCTAAGTCAGCTGGGATAGACTCCAGCCCCCCACGACCCTAGTGAGGATTAAGCGGTGCACAGATAATGGATGGATCTTTCTGAGTAAATATCTCATGTTACAACGTGGACACCTGCAGCTTATAGACAAGTGCAGCCCAAATGTTTTTTTCTTTGTAAAGTTAGTGGGTGCTGCTTATATTCAGGTGAGACCAATAGTTCAGAAATTATGGTACATGCAGGTTAACACACGATGCTAAAAGTAATAATAAATGTCCTAATAAACAACCTTATTGGACATGTGGCAGCCAGTCAAAATCCTTCCACCCATGCTCATGAAGGATTTACAACTATATAATGTATAACCTCATTTCTTCTAGTTCTATTCATAACACTGGAGTAAACCTAAGTATTTCAAACAGTGAGCTAATCGCAGCATGCCTGCTTTCAGGAATGCTGATGTAGCATCCTCTATATTAACATTCAGCAGGCGGACTGAGGTAGTAACATTACACAGGCACTTTAACATCAGAAGACGACGAGCGACAAGTGACTTTGGGGTTTAATGTGGCCATAGCTGAAAATACTTGCCAACGTTCTTTGGCAAACGCAGCTGAAAATGTGGACTGACTGCCAGGACTGTCATAATGAAATAAAAGTGCCAGATTCAATTATGGCACCTACAGCAACTTGATGACAGAATGTCACATCACATCGATATACTTCATCTATACACACGCTTTCATTTGGTCCAGCTAGAAAGATAAGACTAGGACAAGTGTTCCCATGAGTGTAATTACAATTGTACATGAAACTAGAAGAAATTTGGGATACGTTCAAGTCTGTCTAGACTCATGTAACATAAGTAGTGAAGACTTTAAAGTGTGGAAGTTTATTAAGAGGAAAAAAAGCTGCTTGTTCATGTTTGACCGATAAAGTCCCTGATAGAAGTTGCAGCTCTGACAGTAGACAAAGTTTTAAATATATATAGATCTTGCTGAAAAGAAGTTATAAATTCTAAAACATGAATGCTTCACACACTTCTTCAACATGGCAGTAAAGAGGATCTATAAACTGATCAACCACGGCATTAAAACTGCTCACAGGTGAAGTGAATTACATTGATTGTTACAATGCAAAGTTCAGCTGGGAAACACTGGGATGTTTCCACCCATCTAACCAGTTGCACACCCCACCACATGGCAACGGCTTTCCCTGACAGCAGCAGCCTCAACTAGCCAAACTGCAACACAAAAATGGCTGCTCAGGAACCTTTCAAGGAACACAAAGCGTCACACGCCTCCAGACTCCCCCGACTGAGCACCAAAACAAGTCTATTCCGCAGAGGCCCCGATTGACAACCCCAGAATCCACTGCCAATGTCCCAGTGCAAGACACCACAGGACACCTCACGAGGTCTTATATTCATGCCCCAAGCAGCCAGAGCTGTTTTACACGATGGAAACCTACACAATACTACACAAGTGGATAAATGCTGTGGCAACTGGGTGTACAGTCGCCACAAGTTCAGGGTGGGCACCCAAGACATGCCATCTTAAATAGAGAGTGACTGGAAATCCTCTATCAATTACACCTTTAAACACAATCCAATGTGCATTTTGAATTGTGCTGAGTTATTGTCTGCAGGATTAAAAATAGATCACAGTTGAGTAAAAGTTCAAATGACAGAGGTTGTGACCTAATTTAGTGACCAACAACATAATACTTGTTCAGCACTGGAAGGGAACAGCTCATGTGAGTAGGTCAAGGCGAGATAAACTATTGCTCTGTGATTATAAACTTTGTTTCCTCAAACATGCAACCACAGACACTTGAGAGTTTCAAAGAGACCATGAGAGCTGACAGCTAACACCCATTTACTCAAAAGCATTAATAGTACAACAAATATGCACCTTTATCAGACTCAGACAGTAACAGGAATCTTGCAAAACTTTAAGAAAATAAAGGAGCACAATGCTGCACTACTTAACCCTCTGAACCCCAAACAGCTTTCTGTGTCTTTCAGCTCCTGTCACAGTATTAATCAGTGTGGGCTCATTTTTCACTTCCATACAAAGTCCTGCACCCTAATGGAATGAGCACAACCACATTTAAAAAGAACTGAGAAATATATTATACGCAAGAAAACAGAGTTATGCCATTTATCATACAAAATGAAAAACAAATTTTGAATTTCTTTCATTATTTGTTTCACAAAAATTGAAACAAACAAAAAAAAATGTACAACATTTTTCAAGTGACCACAGGTGTCACCAATACTGGAAAAAAAAATCTAAATACTACAGACATTTTACTACTTACATTTTTACAGCATCTACAGACTACTAAAAAGATGTTTCACCATACTGAATGTATCGTCCAACAACTTGCTCCTCTGTTTACTGTTTCAGCCAAGTTTATTGATCAAGTATGGTTGAATTCCCTCCCAGTCTATCCAATCTGTTTTTCGAATTTCTAAATCTCTGAATTAATCATGGCTTCTCAGTTGCACTGAGGTGAGCAGAACTGTTATGTTTGGTATTTTTTGTTTTTATTTTTTTTAAACAAGATCTGAAGCAAACGCTAAATTTTATATATATATATGTTGCTTTTTTCCCGATTTTTACAGTATTTGGATCCAATAAACATAATTTCGGCTTTTTTGTTCGCCTTTCAAACTTGCAGGCAGATTTTGGGGTTCAGAAGGTTAAAACGTGTTTTAAACTCCACAAGCATTTAACATCTACAGTCATAACAGTAAACTAAACACCAGGGGCAGGGGAAGGAAATTGAACTTATTGCTTACCTGGATCTCATACAAATGAGCGATGTGGAACTGGACTGTGGGGAGGGAGGAAAAAAAACAGAGAAAAAAAAAGAATTAGGCTTTCCAAAAGATGTAGGATATTGCACATTTACCCCGTAGACCTCAGTGGGTACAGACTGCCAACAGTATGGAGCACAGATGGGAGGGGGAGTACGACACTTTCCCCAGAGTGTACATGTAATCTGAAATCACAGTGTGTATGTGCAATGTGCTTGCAAGCACTTCCAGCTCTTTTTCTCTCCTTGTGCTGTCTCCTAGGCAACCCCAGTCTTGGGCAGAGTCAGCAGGGAAACAGCAGCAGAGAGGAAAAATTGCTCTGTAGAAATATTCCTATGCCCTTTCAATATGTGCTATATATCACTGACAGGGTGGTGCATCAAATCTAAGACTACAGTGCACAGCAGCGTGAGGCCGGCTTCCAAGTGGGCTGCGATAATTAAAGCAAGGCTACTTACTTTCAGCTTTGGACAAAGTGCAGAGATTGGAGTCGATCAAAGCCAGCTGAAAATGCTGCAGAAAGAGAAAAAAGAATTACTATGAATGGAAATGTAGAAACTTTTACATGATTGCCAGCCTACAAATTTATGTTAACATTATAAAATATATAAATCAACTGCACCTAATTCCTTCTGGTAATTACAGTTCTCAGAACACAAAGCACTGGATTGTTTAAGAGGCTTGATGCTTTTCAGGAAACCAAGGAGAAATGCTTTTTTTTTTTTTTTTGGGCTTCATTGAAAGCCCCAACAGATTCACAACAAACCATGAATGAACCCTTGTGACCGTAACAGGAGAGCACACTGATAGCCAGAGGGGCTGAACCATAGATATCTCCGGATCACTCATCTTGCTTCAACCTCCCCTCTCTCCTGTCCAACCAGAAAACAAAACGAGACAGTGATATCCAGAGGTATTAATGGCATCCTGTTCCATCATCTGAACTAAAGACATGGTTGCTGGGTAAGGCAGCTGTCTGCAGAGGCTTAGTCGGGCTGACAAGGCGTGGCACACGACTAGGAAATATCTCCATCCAGGGTCACTGATCAGATTAGCCAACGGGTGCAGCACCTAGCTTCAGAGGCAGGACTTGGAGGTGTCTCTTCTGGTTTCTCTTGACCTCCTTAGGGCTCCCCCAGATGCTGCCATGTAGGTAAGCCTCTATTATTCAGATTTAAGTAGTGCTTCAGGGTGTCAGAAATATGCAGAGCAGGGGGAAAAAAAAAAAAAACAGAGTTGACAGACATGAAAAAGATGAAATTCCATCAAGGTGTCTGATCCTGCAGCACTTTGATCCATAGGTGGCTTCAAGGTGACAGGTTCCAATGCAGCTACTAATGCAGACACATGCTGCTTTCAATGCATTTAAAAAAGCATCACCAGTATCTGGGTCAGAAAAAAACTCATCCTGAAACCAGGAACTGCTCACAACAATCTAGCACACAGCACTGGAACAGACTGTACTGGCTGTTGCCACTGGTCCACTGTAGAGGGTTTCTTAGAGGAATAAGAAGAGGAAGAAGAAGAAGAAGAAGAACAAGAAAAAAAAAAGAAGAAGAATGCTGTAACCTTAAAGGATAAATGATAGGTACAGCCACAAACACTTACAGCAGACGGTCAATGTCAGACAGATAAAAATCAAACGCCGTCCAGCTGGATCTTCCCTTGCATGCTTCACCCAGGGCCATGCTTGCACGTGCGCAGCTTGCTCAGAATAAACTCCCTTTTAAGCAGAGCTACAAGCCACAAAACATCACTCACTGCAGCCACATGCCTTAATGGCAGCTCTCAAACACACACATAAATGCTTTACCTAGATCGCTTTCACATCACACTCCTGCTGGAAACCCCACAGCATCCTCCTGTAGAGCTCTCTTCTATCCTTTCCCTTCCTTCCCTTTCACACTTGCTCTACCACCAGGCAGATAATGCAGCAGGATTGTCAGCTTGGCATTCCACCTCCCTCCCCATGTCTCGCCTTCCTCACTCTCTCTCTCTCTGCTATCTTTCTTTCTTTCTCTCCCTCTCTCTCTCCTCCCTCCTTCCCCCTCTTCTATCCTGGTGTCACTGATTACTATTCAGCAGACGGCTGCAGTGGAGAGTGCAGAGAGATGACACACAATACCTCAAAGCTGGAACAGGCAGGCACACACCACCTCTCCCTTCGCCTCCCCCCCTCCTTCCCCTCTATCTCACCTCCTTTCTCAGTTCAAAGCTCCTCTATGTAGCTCTACACAGACAGCCAACTCATCACCTGCAATAAATACAAAGTGCAGGAACGTGCCACCTCATTTCCTCGTCTCTCTTTAGCCAAATTAGCAGCCACTGATGGAATGAAGTCTGTCTATGTATGCTGGGGAATATAAGTTGCAGTGCAGTGAATGGTTCCTAATTAGCTTAAAAATATCCTCGTAAAAGTGGAAGCCTAACATCTTCCTCAATCCAATTTGCTCTAAAGGAAAAGCACCCTTCCCCAGACTCATCATCTGCAGAAAACTGTCTCCGCTAACAATTTCCTCTCTCTCCCTGCTACCTTTATTCAATCTCAGCTGCTCACCCCTCCCTGTAGATAACTGGGCCAGTCGTGTGTATGAGATTGTGTTGGTGGGTGTGTGTGTCGATGGCGGTGATCCAGGACTGGGAAGGGAGGGGGGAGCATCCAAGACAGACTGAGGACGTGCAGCACGTGCAGCCTACTTAGCTCGATACTGCAGCAACGAAAGCACTGAGACGCATGCAGGTGTATTTATAATGTGGCTGTTAAAGGGCAGCTGCTTGTTAAATGCAGTCCAGTGGAATAAATACTAAGGCTGTCACACCAAAAAAAACAAAAAAACACACCTAATATCTTCATGTAGATAAACTAAATGTTCCACAGTGCTCCGATTGCTCTCTACCTGCAGCCTTATTAGCCAAAATGAATCATAAATCATCGTAAAAAGCCAGGATTCACAGCACATTGAATAGTTTGAACCTGGCTATTCGATAGTGAAATAATAAGAAAAACATGTTCATATGATTTCAGAAAATATATCAACTGGTGATCCAGAACAAGAACTACTGAGGAATATCACACACACAGAGAGACACACACACACACACACACACACACACACACACAGTTACCCTACTGGTTTTACGATTTTACACCTCTTTCAGCTGCAACGCCCTCTCGATTAATTTTCAAACTATTAAATAAATTAGATTTGGTTTGAAAGTGAATACGTTCAGGTTTTTTCCTCTAGTGTGACAGTAGACAGTTCGCCATGTTCAGTGAATGGTGGCGCGCATGGACACAGCAGCCCCTTCAGGAGACAGCGACAGTGAATGTTTAGTGTCTTATCCCAGACGTGCATTCTGCAAAACTTGCTGGTTGAAAAATCCCGAAGACACGCTCTCTCATCTTGCCTGTACTACTGTGTATGTACAGTAAAATGACAATAAACTTGATTTGATTAGATGGTGCATCCATTCGCTTCAAAATCACAGGACCTTTGACAAATTAATTATAGCTGCAACAATCAATCAATTAGCAGTCACCTATTAAATCCATTGGTAACTATTTCATTAATGAAATAATTGTTTTTTTTTCTTTTAATTTCTTTAAAGAAAAAGTCTGAATTCTTCAATATCAGCTTTTTAAACGCAAATATTTTTCTTGTTTTATTAATTCCTGTATGACCTTACATTGAATACCTTTGGGTTGTGGACAAAACGAGACATTTGAGGATGTCCTCCAGAGCTTCAGGAAACACTGACAGACATTGTTTTCAAAAATTATTTTCACATTACAGCTTATAGACCAAACAACTAAACAAATGATCTAAAAAATGAATTTACTAAAAACGCAATAAAACAATGTAACGCCGTTACTCTTTCTAACTTAAGTACATTGTGTTCAACAATTAGGATAAAATTTGAGTGAAACGTGCATGTGCAGTGTCATTGTTTTCATCCGTTCTAATGCACATGAAGCGAGAAGCATGGCGCCGACCGAGGAGGAGGGCGAATGTTGTGCATCAACCAACGCAGTAGGGCTGGACCCGAATATCGGAATATTCGGTCGTTGTGGAGGTGTCCACACAGCAATTTAGAGATTCGAATATTCGCCCGCCGCCCACCACTAACCTCTTCCCCCGCTGCCACCCCCCAATGGTGAAAACTGTGACTGTTATCCTAAACTGGCAATAGCAGCCAAGTGCTACCTGTGCGTCACGACCACTTCCAGCCCGTCGGTCCGAATATTCACCCGCCGCTATACAATGCTCTGTGGGGTTTAATAGTATTCTGCCTTATTAAGATAATACGTAATAAAAACTTGTGTGACAGAATGTCTGGAGCAGGACAAAGCCTGGATCAGATAGCAGTCTAACCCTGAAGGGATCCCAGATTCTCAGACAACAATGGAGCCATAGGTTGCAGTCAGAAAGCCCTTCGTTACCATCTGAGACTCACAGGTGTCAGAAGTCTGCAGACAGACAGGACAGATGATCCAGCAGCCTTTGTTCAATCAAAGGACTCTGGAGGTCAAGTCTATTTAGGCAGTGAGACGGCTTCTGTGACTGCACATCAGGCTTACAATACGCACCGGCATGAATGGAAAATGATTCCACCGGCCAAGGAAACTCTGCAAAGCGCTCACGTCAAGATACATATTTCTTGTTTTAGCTGCACTTTGTGTCTCCACTGACTTCTACCGTCAGCTTGTGGCTTATCAGTCATGTGTGCATGAAGTAGAGTAAGAGTGCCAGGTTACCAAATGTTAACAGCAGGGCTCCAACATTTGCTGTTCGTATTAATGCACCAGTGCAAATGTTGCTATGACAACAATATCAAGATAGTTTGCACATAGTTGCCAGCCTGCCTCTGGCTAAATCCATTTCTAAAATGAAGGTGGACCACAGCCAGGATATTTTTTATTATTTTTACCCTAACAGCTATTTATTTTGCAGCTGCACCACAACTTATTTGTCCTTTAATTAAAAGCGGCCACAAAATCGGCTGCAGTTTAGAGCTCTGTGACACAAATTCAATCCAATCCAAACACACTTTTAACAGCTTAGTGAAGGTGAAAATCATCCTTACTTCATGCATCACTGCAAAGAATAAATGATGGATCAACAAGTTTGCAGCTAATCGCAGCTTTTCTGACAAATATTGCAGTTTGATTTGTGATATAATTCTTTAAGTCCTGCCTTAGTGTAATACTCACTGTGTAACAGATATAAAACAAGTGAAGCAGCATCACTACATGAAATACCATCCAAATGTGACAGTCAGACAAGGAGGACGGCAAGAATTTGTAAAATCACTGACAACAATTTAAACCTTTGCTCAGATATGCTGCCTTACATATATTCTGAATCGCAGCCTTTGAAATTTGCTAACTGCATTCAGCCCCACCAGAATCGTTGTAATTTACACTACAAATCATATATAACCATGACAAGGCGTAAGATATAGCGCTCCAAGTGAAATGCATTTTTTGTAAATTTGTGAACTTTAAAAAGAAAAAGAAAAAGAAAGCTCTATTAAATTTCTTTACATCTATATCAAACAAAGTGCACATTTGCCCAACCATTCAGATTTACCTTTAAGCTTGACTCGTAGTCGGTGTTGACTTTAAACATGAGCCCCAGTCTCAGATGAATCTCTTTAGCTCTTGAGAAACTGGGGTCGATGTAAAGCACCTCCTGGAATGCCTTGATTGCACTGGAAATAAACACAGAAAAGGATATATTTAACACGATTTATACAAATATTCAATAAAAAAGAAATATGATCCATGTTGCTGCAGTAATAGTATTCTCTCCTCAATCTACTGCAACTAAATTAGCTGACTTTTAATCAGCTGGAATCAGATAGTTTCACCAGCACTGACTCGGTATTACTCAAGACTTCATTGATGATAGCATGGGGATACTTTAGACATGAATGACTTTAAATACTATAGCTACCAGTGTAAGTGCCACCACAAAGTTTTAAAAAGTGGATTTAAATCTTATCTTTGCAACCATCTATAATATACATCTATATAATCCAGCCAGATGTTGAAAATGTGCAAATGCAATTATTTCCATAAGCTGAGGCTGAAATGATGCAAAAAAAAGACCCAGAATTAGCCTTTAGCAACTGTGTTTGTTGATAAATAGCATGTTTTTCCTGACTCAGAATAGGGCTTTGTGAAGAAAGCAAGCTTGATCAGTGCATGTACAGTAAAAGCAATGAATCATAGTTGTTTTATTTGATAGAAATCTGTGTATTTCCTGTTAATTCTGACCACTTCATGAGTAAAAATGTTTACTGAGCTACGGTAAATCCAATCCCAATTAAGAAAACTAGTTGGAAAAAAAAAAATACATTCCAAAAAAAAAATCAATTCTTGTCACTTTGGCACAAGTGATTTTCCTTTGGTTCTGTCTAAAACCTCTCCAGAGGGTGCCAAAAATACCGCTCTGTAGAAAAAAAACCTTGGATAGTTGTTTTTTGCTTTGTTTTTGCATTTTCTCTGTTTTGTAATTGCATGAATTATTGAGGATTTTTTTTTGAGAATGCTTTAACTCTATGGCCAGGGACGATGGATAAAAATCAAGCTTATAGAAAAATATAGAAATGTTTAATTATTGCACATGTATTTGTATTTACATGCATTACTAAAACACAAAATAAAATAAAAAAAACTCCATTGCTCAACCACATAGGCCTTATAGAAGACATTCATATGCGTTAGCTGCAATTGCGGGGCTGCAGGAGGGAAAACCTAGATTTGCATGTAGTCTATGAAATGCAAAATGACAGCAATAAGGCTTGTGATGTGCTCAGGTAATCATAGATATAAGTGTCTGCTCAAGTATAATTCATCAGCAAATTATGAGCTCACATGGAACATGACTGAATAGAAAAAAAAAGAAAAATTCATTTATTTAAAGTACAATGCAGCCTTTAGGATTAAGACAGTGATTTCCCTGCACATGTCGTAGTTCAGGTTTGTTTTTGTTTTTTCCAGTGCTACAGATACTGATGTACACTGGTGTCTGCAAACCCAGATGCCAGTCTAGTCTACTGTCTAGACAACTATGGGCCCAGAGCTAAAGAATCAGTACTGCTATTATGGTTTCTACATACTTTTCTTTTCCCATAAAAGGCATCTTTCCTATAATGATACCAAACAGGGCTCCAATAACAGTGTTCTCTTTATCCCAAACTGATCATATGAACACCTCTGACCCTGCAGAAGTTCATGTGAGGTCATATCAGCACAGTTATTTGTTGCAGTGCCAAAAACTGAGGCAGCTGTGACTGAATAAATGGATCTGAACTGTAACTGATAGCAGAATAACAACATTTCATAATGGCACTGACGAAGACATTATATTTAATGTGGATCAGCAACACCATGGTTGATACCTGCTCCTCATATTCTGGTGTATCAGACGGGTGCATTGATAGAGTGATGTAATGAAATATGATCTGAGATGGTATGTTTGATTAAAGGGATGCTTCTGGTTCTTTGAAGTGGGGTTGTATGAGGTGTTTATCTGCAGTCAGAGTTTGACCTAAAGTCGATGGCAGTTCGCACAAGCCCAATTTGGAGAAGCAGAGAGGACAGCTGGCAGCGAAACTAAACTATGTACTGAAGCTTTTTACAGGCTCAGGACAGACCTTTGGGGTGACGACATAGGCAATGAGTCTGTGTCACCATATTGGATAAAAATGTATGCATTTACTGGGTATTTCTGTCCATTTCATAAACAAAAATTAAACCTCAATTAACAAAACTGATTAGAAAATTAGTTTTTGTTGGATTTTCTTATCATTTTGGCAGTGGTGATTTTCCTTTGGTGCCAGCTAAAATCCCTCTAGAGGACACCAAAACTATTTTAGTAACCTACACAGACTTCCACTTTAAAAAATAAAGTACAAGCTATATTTAGATTACTGTCACTGCTTTACCTTGCTCTCAGACAGTTCTTTCCTTTGGCACTACATTTTCTGTACAACCATTCTGTCAGTGCACCCATACTGCTGGAGCTCAAATCAGCACAACTTATCTGCAGCGTGATATTGAGCACGATACGTTTACATGTAGGAACACAAGACGGTAGACAAAATGTAGCGTCAAAAGAAAGGGCTGTCTCACCGTAAGGTAAAGCAGCGAAAATATTGTAAATATAGCATGCAGTGGGTGGACCTCTGTTTAGGTGGCTAAAATAAATTTTGCTGCAGTTAATTACTCTGCTTCTCCAAACTCAGAGGTGTGCAATCCACCATCTACCATGTGTAATGCACAGACTGTAGATAAAGCACCTCATACAACTTGACATGAAAGAAACTGAACTATCCCCTTGACAGATTCATGACTGACTCTGCACTTTTCGCTGACCTACAGTCACAAGACGATAAGCTTTATGTTGTGATGTACTTCACATTTTAAATGGAACATTTAATGTCCCAAAATACCAACCGCATACCAACACTCGAGACGCCAACTGACTCTAGTAAAATCCCTTTCAGACATGAGACATGGAACACTGCTGTGTTCAACAACATGTTAAAGTGATGGCATTTTGTCATTCAAGACCCTTTCCCACAGGCGTCACCTTTCCATTAATGTTCCTCACAGTTGTATTCACATAAACCACCACACTGCTGGAGAGCACCACAGGACCCACAGCATTCATGCGAGACCAGTTCAGTCACCAAGTGATGTAAAAATGCAAAATAATGCAATGACAGACTAAAAATTAAACCGACAGCAGCTGATCAAAGTGTCCAAATAACCAACAGCCTAGTTTATTTCTGTTTTCTTAAAAAGTAAAACTACAAGTTCAGGAATCAACCTGAGGACGGCTGTGATGTGACAAAACATTAAACTGCAGCTGATGATGAAACTGACTCTCCACCGTTTTGTTATTATTTATTTTGCTGGGAAAAAAAACAAAACGTAAGTATTATTGAACGTCAAAAATCAGACAGTTACATTTCTTTCTAAATAAAACTGTCTTGCTGATCATAAACAACACAGCCAACAGGAAGTAGAGAGCACATTCACCCGACAACAGCCAAGCATTACCGGATTGACACTCATTAGCTGTCGTACAGCTAAATGAATGTGGAGGTGAGTTATATTGCCTGAAGGATCAAGTCCCCAAAATATTTCACAGCTTGTGAAGAATAGTAGCTCGTTGGTGAAGCTTTATTGTGTCATTTGTTAGTTGTGTCTTCAGAGTTTATCTTCACATGAATGAAAGAGCGGAGGTGCTGTCATGTTAGTCGATTATTTTCCCTCCCTCACAATACTGAAACAGTCCGCAGAGACAAAAGCATATTAAAGTAAAAAAACAAACAAGTTTCCAATTGAAGCCACTCACTGTGTAGCTATGACAACAATGGCAACTGCATGTCAGCATGAAGCCTTCTCCTGCATGAAGCGGCAGAGCTCGCTGCTGACTGTGTGCATCGCACGCACGCGCACACAGCTGAACTCATTGCCCCCAGCTCCCCCCTCCCCCATCACCCTCCCACTGGTTTATCTGGTCCCTCCCTCTCTCCCTCCCCTCACTGTTCTGCCTTCACCCTCTCCTCCCTCAATCCGGACTGAAGCTCTTCTGTAACACACAGCAAAAAGGCAGCCAGAGGATGAACTCGTCTCTCCGCTAGAGACCGACCAATATGTTTTGTTTTGAGGTTTTTTTTCTTTAGTTTTTTCTAGGGTCTGTGGCGATTATTGGCAAACAAGAAAGGCCAATAACTGATATTTGGAACCACTATGCAATAAATGTAATGTCTTAGCAGCATGTGGAAGCAGGAACTGGTCATTCATAACTAGTCATTCATTATTATAGTTGCCCATCAATAGGCAACCATAGACTAATCTTGCCCGTGTGTGTGCATCATTTTTTTGTTGTTGTTGTTTTTTTTTGTCTGTTAACAGTCTAGCGTTTTACAGGAGAGGAGTTTCAACCTGAAACTTCATATATGACCTCGGTATGGTCCCTTCTCAGAGTGACTGGATTTTGGGGTCAGTACATGCATTGGTGATGCTACAGAGGTCAAAACTCACATTTCCCAAAAGAGCTCTGTATGACTGAAAATGTACAAAAAGACATAAGTTTAGGATACTAACTTAGGAAGACATTCAAGGCCTAAAAACTAGTGATGTAACATATGACCTTCAGACAAAGGTCAAGGTCATAAAGGTCTAATTGGGCAACTTAAATTATCACAACTGTTAAAACCGTTATAACTTGGAAAAGGTGTAAGATAAACACATAGTTTTTTTTTATTACAATCAGATAGGAACCCATACTGGTGATATGAAGTTTGACCTTGGATGAAATGTCAAGGTCATACATCTTAGGTTCTTAGCCGTAGACGTAAATTACAGCAAAACGCTTCCCCTTCATGCAAAATATTGGTGTTACATGATAGACTAAGCTCTTGTAACATTATGTATCATTTTAAGACAAAATCGAGGCAAGTTCATCCTCAAGTAAGCGCACAATAAAACACAGAATCAGGTAAACATGCATACATTGGGAAACTACGTCCCTCTACTGAGGGCTCTCTAGATGACAAGGGTGACGATAACCAAATATGTAAAATAGAAACAGGAGTGATTAAATTATCTTCTCTGTTGGATGTGGTTCCATGTGGGATCGACTGAGATTCATCAGTTTGTCTCCTGCAGTTACGTCTGCTGTTCTTCCTTTTTATTACTATTACACTGTTCCATCACTTTCATTGCTCACTAAGGCCCATATCATAAAGCATTATTGATTATTTTTTTCCAGACTCTGTTTCAGGTTAATCTGTGGCTGCCTTCTACTTAGCCGCTAGCCGTTAGCATAGCCTTAGCCACTGTCCCTTTTCCACCAAGCTGGTTCCAGTGCTAGTTCGGAGCCAGAGCCTGACTTAGCACCCATTCTTTGTGTTTCTACCACCTAAGCACCAGCTCCAGCCTCTCAGAACTGGTGCTTAGCAAGCACCAACTCTCTGCTGGGCCAGAGCTAAGAATACAGTATGTCAGGGGCTGGGGGAGGGGCTACTGGGACCACCGAGACAGATGGAAACACGGAATGAGACACACAAGCGGTATTTGTGTCGTTTTCACCAGGACGTCCCTGGTCTGATCGCAGATGTATTGGAATGAATCCCAGGACACACGGTGGAAAACAGCACTTTTATAACTTCAGTCTTTTCGTGAAAAACGGAGCACACCTGCATGCACTGTTTATTCCGCTCATAGAAAAGACTTGGACTCATCTTGGACAAATCTGACATTAGAATGCCCTAGTTTACTCTTCCTAAAGTCATTTTTGGTCACACAACTGTCTGAGCACCGAGGCCACCAACAGCAGCTATGTGGGGCGTTCAGGGAACATCGTAAATTGTAGTGTCTATCGATAAGAAAATGTTCAGCAAGTCATATGTTTTGCCTGTGACAAGGTGAGAAGCGTGGACACATGAGACAGTTGGTCGCACCATTAAAAAAAAAAAAGTGGAGTCCTGTGTGGACTTCTGTATGGCACGAGCGTTGTTCTGTAAATGGCTACATATACAATGACATATGGCGTGGCTCCTTGCCAATGGAAACGCAAACAGCTTCTTAGGAGGTTCGAGATTTGAACCACCTAAGCATTGGCACGAGCACCAGCAACAAAGTAGCAACTGGTTCTTCTTGGTGGAAAAGGGGTATGTGAGAGGAGCTAACTTCCTGGTTTGTGTTTCTCGTTTAGTTTTTGCAGTCACTGCTTAAGAGACATGTCTGAGATCACAGAGTGACAACAGGCAGAGAGAGGAGGCTGCATCCGACCTGAAGTATCGATGAACGTCAACAAAAATACAGATGCCGATAATCGGAAAGTCCTAGTTTAGTCAAGCAATCTGTCAACACATTGAAGAGAATTTATATTTGATCCAAGTATATTCAACTGATTTCTTTTAAGAATATGTGTATTTTGTAATCCTTAAAAAAATGTTTACATCAAAATAACTAAGAGCAGTAGCCTATTTTAACAGTACACAACTGGTAAAATGGGACATTAACAAAACTTGTGTTTTCAGAATGACACAAGGAGTATAGAATTGAATCTTATTACATTACATAATTCCATATCTTTACAAAATAATTTAAAATTAAGTTTGAAAAAGAGTTTTTACATTTTTTTAAGTTTAACTGTTTTAATGTCCGAACACCGTGTGAAGTGTCCCACTTTCATGACATCATATCAATGTGAACTTTTTTCCTTCTTAAATTGCATTTAAAGCAACATATTACTTTACTGATTCCTTGAAAAAAATACTTCAAGCCTAACTGTCCCAATTTGCGAGCAGTTCCATTTTAATCATTTTTAACTCATCATGTGGATGCTGTTTGGTAATCATTTGAGATTTTGTGGCACAGAATCATATTTATAACCTGATGTTTTCTTGTTGTGGAATAAATTCTGCAGTGACTAGGAAGCAAACAATTATTTGCTTTCTTTCTTTTTTTTTAACCATCACAAACCTGCACGGGCGGGCAAGAAAAGCTGGGTCAGTGTCTGTCTGGGTTTAGCCCTGTGAAGTAACATTCACCATTTGACAGCTCAGCATTCCTTTGGGCCTCGGGCTCAAGTTGACGTAATCCATCCTCGAGGGCCGGTCATGACATCCTCCCTTCCCCCACTAACACATTCCCACCGGCCTTGCAGGCCGCTCACACACCCTCATTTGAAAAGCTGGCACAGCCATGGCTGCCATTCACCGTGAATGAGGCCTGACTCTGCAGCCCTGCGACCTCTGCAAAGACCAACAGCGTCAGAAAGCACCCAGTTTCCCTGCAGGCTACAGCCACATAAATGCGTTTTTATGTTCAAACACATAACTTCTGCTACGTTTACTCCCAACACTAGTCGTTTTAGAGCCTCTAAAACAGAGACTTTGGGAAAAGCTCCTGACCCCGTTTTAGTCTAAAAAGCATGGGGTCATCTTGATGGGCACAAACTGAGACTTGTAGAAGCAATGACACTCAAACCCATGTTCACTTGACTGGTTTCAAATGTCATTACATGGCGTTCCTGGATTTGTCACGCTCCTGTCATGTGATTAACTGAAAACAGATAATCAATTACAGTCGCTGTTTACCTGGTTGACTATGTTGGCATCTGTGTGCAGTAAAGAACATCTGTGGACGTACTTTTCTCTATTGCTGTCCGTCCTCAATGACATTTCCGGCAACTAAGTAACCAAACCCTGCATCACATTTACACCTGCTCCTGCGAAATAAGATCATTACTGAAATTGTGCTAAAACGCCTGTCTGGACAGAGACTGTTTCGTATTAGTTTGAATATAGCTTAGTTGGGAAAGTAAAACACGCAACTTTATGAAAATATCCTCTGATGCTGTGCGAGCAACAACACCTCAGTTATGACAAGCATGTCACAATCATATAAATCTTTTGTACTAATAAAGGGCTGAAGACGATTATGAAGCCTGTCTGAGAAACAGAGAGATGGGCCTCACTGCACACACTGTAGTCCCACACTGGCTTCTAAGTTAAAGTTACTCAGTGGCAGTAGGATTAGAGCATCTCCCAGAGGTGACTGGGTACTGCAGGTCAGAAGGAAAGCCTTTGGTCAAACTGCTTTCTTGGTAAAAGAAAATTAAATTCAGTACCACAAACATTACACTCAGAAAATTTTACAGTGTTTACAATTACCCTAAAGCTCTCTACAAAGAAAGCAAAAGTGTTACCACCAATTATTTCCTTGTATTTACTATATTTATCCTACTGATTCTGTTTATTATCCCACACGGATGGACACGGAAGGACTGTGTTGTTGTGTGTTGTATAACTGTTGTTCTGTGGGTTTTGTGGTCAATCTATCCAGCAACAAAACATGTAAATTAGCTGCTGGCCAACTCTGGTGCAATTACTTTTAATTGTGCGCTGTTGCTGCAAAACTAAACAAAATACATTTTTTTAAAAAAAATGTAAATCGCATAATTAAAAGCAAACATTCAGCTGCACAATCCTCTTGAGAAACTGACTCACTCCTGGGTAATGGTCCCAGGACACCCAATGTTAAAATACAGGATGTTATTGGAACAAATCTTTTCATTTTTTAGATCATCCCCACAAACAGCAGGTCAGAGTTGGTGACATTATGAAATTCTGGCCGCTGGTAGAGCTTTAGTCCTATGAACACATCAGCAGGGTCTTTCTTTACAGCTTAAAAGCAGAAATCCAGGTCATCCAGTCATAGGCATGTAAAAATGAACAGCATGGTTTTATAGCTTCAAATTAAGAAAAATATCAAAGTAATGTTGTGTTGTGGTCGATTATGAAAGCAATAAAGTGACTGGGTCCACAGGTAGCAGGCAAAGACAGATAATATCAGTGCAGCTGCAGCAGCCTGACATATTGGAAAGACTATCTTCTATTCCTACAGCTCCGGCAGCAGGGTTCATCCGAGGACATTTGAGTGGTAAGTGCAGCGGTTACTCTAAGATCTGCCCACATAAAACAAGATGACTGCTCCCACATGAAATTTGTCTGTCTCCCTCTCATGCACTAAATGTCAGAGCTTCTGTGCAAATCAACACCTGCATCCCATTGTAGACAACCACAAAAATACAAACAAGCAGGAGGAAACACAAAATAACAGCATCCATACCAACGAGAAAGCGCAGCATGAATGTCAGAAATTTGGACATAACATTAACAAAAGTCTTGCTGACTCACTGTCACTAATGACTGTCACAATTAAATGAAATGTTGCTGTCGATATTTATAATAATTACACCTGGGCTTTCTTATTGTGACAAATGTGAAATTTTCCTATAGAAAAACAGCATGTAAGTCATTTAAATTCGGAGAAGTGTAGTTAGCAATAGCATTAAAGATCTCACAGCCCATTTAGCTGTTGCTTTGGTTTTCACGCATACAGGTTTCTTATTATGCTATCTTGTGAGTTTGTCTCTGCTATCCACTGCTGTCCACTTCACTTAGCCTGGTTCTGCCAAAGGTCTTTTATTGTTAAAAGGGGGTTCTTCCTCTCCACTGTTGCAAATGGAGTGCTCATGTATAGTTTTGTACGGTCTAATTTTTAAGTTAGTCAGGTAAATCTTTATCTTTACAAATACTTAACCTTTTATATCGTTAATTTAAGTAACAGTATGTCAATGTAAATGACAATATGTGTTTAATAAACACACTCAACATGAATCTATGACAGCTCTAGAGTCTAAAGAAGGTGCCTGTTAGAAAACAAGGCGAGCTGATGCTAAGATAGTTGCTAAGCTAAAGCTGTGGTTAATATCCTGAGATAAAATGATCACATAAATGTCCTTATCTACCGAAGGTGAGAAAGCAACTGTGTACTGACAACATTTACCTTCTAACAGATGTAATTAGACTTTTGTTTAACCACCATTTGTTTACAAAAAAACCCATAAAACTGACAGAAACTTTGCATATAATAAAACAGGGAAGCACTTACCACTGAAATGCGTTGTAATGGAAGTAAACCATGCCAAGGCCGTATAAAAAGGCAGCATTCTAGAAGAAAAAAAAAAGGAAGTGTTGGAAAACGGTTAGAAAACAGCAACACAGACACCCTTCAGTCTATTCAAATGTTTATAGTACACATATTAGCAAGAAGCTAAAAGCTAGCCCTGTGCTTTCATTTCATTGTGTACAACCACATAAAATTAGACTTGTGTGTATTTCAAACTTCAACATAAAACTGCCGTTTTTTTCTGCATCCCCTTCTTATTTGACCCTATTCAGTCAACCACACCAGTCCAGCAGTGGCCAATGAAAGCCCAGCTTTGGCCTCCAACTTCAGGCGAAATACGTCACATCACTGCTGCAACTGAGGCTGCCTCACACTATTATCTAGCAGAGGGTGGGACTTCACACCATCACTTCACTGTGGAAATCTGTAATCCCGAGGAGCCCAGAGCTGTCAGGTCTGATCACAATGAAACTCTCAGCACCTCCGTTTAATGGGCATTCCAAACAGTAAAACATCAAACCAAACGTGCCTGTTCATCCGCATGGAGAGGACAGGCTGGACGCCATCGGATCACAGATGATTGGACAATTTAGCTCCAGGCCAAGAGCACAAACTGAAGGCAATCTGAGCTGTGGCAAGTATTATTAATTGTCCGACCAATTAGAATTTGGTCGAATTAGAGCATATCAAAAGGGAAACAGCACTCCATCAACAGACTTCAAGAATTAATCCATTATTTTTGGCAGCAGGAGGAAAACACTACCCAGGGTCGGCTCCAAACTAATTAACATCACGTCAAAGAAATCTTCATTGTGGTTGGATCTTTTTCGAATGAATGGACAAAAAGTTGAGTAAAAAAAAAGTATCACAGCTCAAAAAGCAACATGGCAGAGTAAAAACAGCCTTTTAACTTATCCCTCCATAGTGGTTATGCTGCAATCACCAGTTAATACTAGCTGCATATGCTGATTGTAAAGTGTGTACCACAGGAACTCTGGTATATAGCAGCTCTAATGTGACAGCCAGGACAATCATATCAATGCGCATACAAACCCTGTATGTGTTTAGTGTTACTCCCATTATAAACATGTGTCACAGCAGAACTTCAGAATTAAAAAAAAAACAAAAAAACAACCATGATCTTTATTAGCGTGTGAATGGTCACCACAAAGATAGCATGTGTCAGTCAGGGAGGTGAGAAGAGCAGTTATAGGCTGAAACCGACAGTATGGGTTTTTTATAGTGAGGAACGTATAGAGAAGTACCGTCCAACCCTGCCATCCCCTTTTGCTTTGTAGATTCTTTTTTTTTCTTTTAGCAAGTTTTAGGTTGTTGTCTAGCTGAGCTGAATTTCACTTGTATCGTTTTCATCCACTATTATAACTATAAGTGTTTAGTGGAAAAAAGCTCTAAAAAATGTCTTTGTGCTACATTCTCTGCACCAAGCAGCAGACAGACACAATGAGAGAGGAGCTGGTGACCATAGTTGGGTATTTAACAGCTAAAGAGCCAAACATTTCCCTCAGGAGATGGTAGAGACCAAAAATGGAGGTAAAAAAAAAAAAAAAAGAATGTGTATTGGTCTTACAGTCACCAAAAGACCAGAAAAACAACTCCAAATTAAGTATGTTGTTCTGTAAGCACTGTATGTATAAATGAGCAGCTATTTGACGACAAGCCTAAAATATTAGCCTGAAAGGTGAAATGCATCTATAGCGTGTAGTAGGGTTGTCAAAAATATTGATACCTCGATACTAAATCAATGCTAAAGCTGGTATCGAGCAGCGATATTTAGTTCCCGTGGTATCGATACTTTTCCGTCTCTCGCGGCCAGAGTGCTGCTGTGTACAGCAGTCTGACGGAAATCAGTAGAAGAAGAAGCCGCAGCTTGGAGGGAAACAGCGCTGTCCGACCAGACCAGAAAAACTTTGCTAACTAAAATGGCAACAGCAAGTTCACTGCTTGTTTTAGTTGAAAATAAAAAAAAGGCAAAAGTGCAGTCTGGAAATACTCTAGTACATGACCAACGAGTCGGGAGAGGCGGCAAACTGATAAGCAGTGCTTCAAGGCGACAGCCACCAAGTCAGCAACACGACATCTGAAAGACAGACAGCCCAAAATCTAAGACGAAATAAAACAGGTTGGTAAATAATATAAATAGTGTACTACTAAACATACATCTGGTCACACCAACAAACGTTTATTCATTTAAATTTTTTTTAAAATCTCCACTAGCATTGAGGTAAAGCTAGCGGTTTGCTGCTGTAGCAGTACATATATATTAACGTCCACAGCGGCTCTTTTAGCGTATTTTCCTCCATTGTACACATAAAACGTAATGTTATTATTACCACTATGAGGCTTTTAGCAAGCGCACGGAGAAACGGAAAATTGGAGTACATAGACTGATAACTTATCTCATCCCACATTAAATGTAAAAGCTGACTTCCACCACAAATGCACTGAACATTTTCTACCAGAGTTCAAGTTAAACCAGGATAAAAGGTGAATAAGCTAAAGTTGTTGGTGCAATCAGGGGTTTTTTCTTTAAAGTGACATCATGATTTGTAATTTTGTGCACATTGCTTATTTTCCTTCTAGTGCCAAACTGAGGATGAAGAAGACCAATCATCCACAAGCAGAATCCTTCCAGCCTACATGACCTGCTTCATTTCATCAGCAACAACGACCATGTCTGGTGTGCCCTTAAAAAAAAAAAAAACAAGTTCTCTCTCTTCTGCTTACGTGTGAAACTGTGTTCCAAAACAATTCTGTTTACAGTATTTCATGCACACTTTAAGACTGTTTACAATTCTTTGTTTACACTATTACAGAAGCATTTTGACAAAAGGAGTGGTATTTGTTATATTCTACCTCAAGAATGTTCAATAAAAAGGTGATTTTTTTTCCTTCATGGTATCAAAATCAGTATCGAGTATTGAGTTTTTTCCCAGTATCAAAATCGAGTTTCAAATTTCAGTATCGTACTTTGGTATCCAGACGGCCATTATTGCCAGTTTAGGAGGGGGAATTACTTTGCCTTTCTTTTGACTGTCAAACTGCACTTCATAAATTTGCTGCAAGTTAAAACTGCATTTAAATTTTGCGTTGCATGTGTGAAGATAATGCCCACATGCTGAGCAAGGGTGCATCGAGACAAGGCGGCAGCAAAAATCTAACAAGTTTATGTCATGTCACACTGCAAGATGGGTCCTAACAATGTGTCAGATTGCACAATATTAGTTTTGAGGCATTTCAAATTGTACAATGAATGCCTATTGAACTGTTGCACTGCAATCAAATATTTAAGAACCTTGATCAAAAACCAACAACATGCATGCTGCTGTACTCATATTGGTTTAAAATTGTGAACCTACAGTTCGATTGTTATATTAAATTTTACACTGGTCATTGCTGGACATGTCTCATAATTCTGCATTTCCATTTTGGGCTGATGACCACAGATTTTGCTGCATTATTCTCACAACTGTCAACGTTCATGTTTGATAACCCAATGCTGTGAAAAACAGCCTTTAGCTTTAAAGCCACAGTATTTCCAGACTGACTCTTCTCTCTCCACAGACATCAAAAACCCAGTTTAAAGCTGTGTCAAACTCTGCAGGAAGAGCAGGAAAGCGTGCAATTATTTTTTTTTTTACATGCAAATTAAATTCTGTTGCAATATTTCTAGCTGGCAACATTTGATTTCATTACATCAAAGGCCATCAGCTCTCACAACTGTTCTGTACAACTGCAGATCAAATGACACATTCTTGAAATAATGTGTTTTGCTGTGCCTGCATTTGTTAAAACGAGTTACCACCTCAACATGGAACAGAATCATTAAAGACCATAGAATCCAACTTGACAGATTTGTAACCAGCAATCCAAAAAAATCCCTGCAAACCATATAGGCTGCACTGTTAAACTTAATATGGAATAGAAACAGCAGGTTTTCGAGGCACTTATTTACTGCTTAATGGTTAACCAATCAAGTATGTGTTAGTATCATTCTTTATGTGCCTCCTGTTACTAATGTGTCACAAGTGAAGTCTCCAACAAGCCAAATTATCCATCAGCCACTCATGCATCTGTGATGTTCCACTGCTCTCAGTACTTGTAGTGTCTCTCTGGCACTGTTAGTTCTACAAAATTCTTCTTGTTTGCACTTTAGTCAAGAGTATTAGTGCACAAAGGCAGTAGAGAGTCAAACAGACCAAAATCACTCTACAGAGGACCCACACACTCACAAGGTCAGTGTTGGGTGAGCTACTTAGAAAGTGTAGTGAGCTAAACTAGCAGTTACTCCACATTAAATGACACTTCACTACACTTCCTGCTGCTGTCAGACCCTACAACCACCACTGCTCCTAGTAGACAGCACACTGAAACACAGTAATGCTTCATTTTGGTGCAATACCAACATATTCAAACCTGTGGATTATGAATATTTAGAACATTTAAAAACTGTGGAACACAATTGTTTGTACATATACAAGAATCTGTGCTGTATCAGTCTTCTTTTTTTTTTTTTTTACTAACAAACAAATCTGTGTCACAATAGTTCTACTCTAACTGTACGTCTACTCCTGAAACAATCTGTGCAACATTGTTATTTCCACATCCAGAGGAATTTGGATAACCTGAACTAGTTCTTATGTATATTTTTACTTTTCTATAGATACTTCCTAAATTTTTGCACCATCTCCTTTGCTGCTGTTACTTCAAATTTCTGCACTGTAGGATTAATATTGGCTTACTGCATCACATCGTACAAAGCTACCCCCAGAGAAATATTGCAAGCTAACCTACACCAACATTGGTGGGTTATTTCTTTGCATTTCATTCTACTTATTTGTTGCCTACATATACTGAAAAACATGCATCCAGCTAGTGATTAGCTGTTGACAAGCTCCAAGCTGGTGTTTACAGACTGCACGGTGGTGGCATCATGAATAGATGCTTCATTTTATTTATTTGGTATTTAAACCCCTGCTATGCTTATTGCTTTAAAAATGTATGGATGATTCAACACTACTTGATCATAAAGGAGCTACACTACAGAAAAGTTATTTAATCCAGAAAACTGCATGTTATCATTAATTCAATTTAATTCGAATTCAAATAACTTTGTCCCCTAAGGGCAATCCAAAAACATATTAGGCTACTTAATAAATTAATAATTAAGCATTAGGCTACTCAGAAATGTGAACTAGTACTGTCGAACACTGCACAAGGTCATCATGAACTTCTAACATCTGCTCAAAACACCTGAGTAATCCAAAAATATTATTGCCAGAATAAAAGAGAACGAAAATGGTAGAAGATCAATATTCATGTGCAGTAACATTTCCTTTCACCTGCACATTAAAAGAGCACAAGTGGGTCCCGTCAACTTGGAATCTGATCAAGAGCTACTTTAATGCAAAAAGGCATCCTGGGTAAATCCCAGCAAACAGTGCCTGTAAAGAAGTTTTTCTTGTTAGATGTGCTACATGTGTGTAGCGTTGTGTAAACTCACCTTCCAGTAGTCTGACTGTAAACTGAAGTACCTCTGGTATGCAGATAATGCTGAGAAAATGGAGAGATGAATAGAAGAACATGATGCAGAAAGAGGGAAAGACACAAAAGGAGACGAGAAATAGTTAGTGGCTTAAGATATGATAACATTTCCCAGCTGGAAAGATTCCATGACAAGCACAAATGTTCTAATCCCTAGTCAGCATTTTACAGCAATATAAAATAACCACAGTGCACATCAAATGATGGACAAACTGGATATCAGTTGATCCTTATCCACAGATTTAGGAGTAATTGAGAAGTAGAAAAACGAACAGGCAGGACTTTACACATGAGACTCTCACCTTTTGGATAGTCCTCCAGCAGGAGGTTGAAGTGGCCGAGCTGGCAGAAAATGTCAGGGTCCACTTTCCCCTCTGCTTTCAGGACGAGGGCCTCATAGCAGCTAACAGCCTGAACGGAAGAGCAGTGAAGAGTTTAAAGGGTGCAAAAGATGAACGCTGAGTTAGATGTTTGGTAGATCCTACGTGCATTACACAAAAATGATGAAGTTAAACATTACCAATGGGACAAGCACAATTTGATTAACACTTCTTCCCAATGCTTGTTGCAGCAGTTTAGCTTTACTAGTGTTGACGGTCTGACACAGCTGACTCGTATACTACCAGAGGAGAGCGTTTACAGTCCGTCCAGAGCTGCTTTGCATAGTACCAGCTGTGTGCCCAAATATGGACCTTGTAAGTCAGTATTTAAACAACGGCTAAACAAATTAGCCGTTGTGGTTCGTACTGCAGCCGCTAAAGAGAAATGATGGGCAAATGTGACTGTGTGAGGATTTGTGGGTGAAACAAAGTCAGCAAAACAATTGCATGCAACATGTCACTGGAAAAGGCAGAAAAAGAAGTTAAAAGGGGTCATTATGTGCTAAACAGAGCAGTGGCTTCAACATATGGCCATCTTGTTGAGGTCTGCAATCACTTGAATAAGGTACACAACATTTTCGATGTTCTAAAAGCAAAGAATTCAGTTGTATGTTTATTACAAGAGTGAATTTAAAATCAGACATTTTCTCCATTTGTAAGTCACAATGTCAAGTTTGTGTATGTTTCTTTGACTGATGCACTCAGGTTGTCAGTATGACATCAGAAGATGATCATGTCTCTGCACAGAGACGTTGCAAAAACACAAATTTAGGTATGTGATTGGAGCAGTGGGTGATGATCATTCAAGAACCTAAAGTCTGGCTGGCAATGCCAGGCAATACAGAATGCTTCTCATATTTGTTTTGAGGAACTGAATGAATTCTGCATTTAACACAAGCACCATAAAAATAGCACACAGTGATCGGCAGCACCAAATACAGTATGCCACAAAAGTGAGTTGCAGACATTTCTGCAAATATTTTATTATATCTTATATCTTATATTCATGGGACAACAGTGAAGAGATGGCACTTTGCTACGATGTAAAGTAGTCAGTGTAGAGCTTGTGTAACAATGGAAATTTACTGTCCCCTCAAAATAACTCAATACAGTCTTTAATGTCTAAACCACTGGCAACAAACGTGAATACACCCCGAAGTCAAAATGTCTAAATTGGGCCCAATTAGCCATTTTCCCTCCCCAGTGTCACGTGACTCGTTAGTGTTACAAGGTCTCAGGTGTGAATGGGGAGCAGGTGAGTTAAATGTGGAGTTATCGCTCTCACGCTCTTGCTATACAAACTGTAGCTGCAAGTGCACGACCAATGAAAGCCTCATATGATTAACTGTGCGGGTTTGTAAAACAGACAAAAACTTTTACAGAATTTAGCTAGCTTCACACTTGATATTCTGACCCAGCGTTTTGTCTGAAATTTCCATCCATCATCTATACGCCGCTTAATCCTCACTAGGGTCGTGGGGGGCTGGAGCCTATCCTAGCTGACATCGGGTGAAGGCAGGGGACACCCTGGACAGATCACCAGTCTATCACAGGGCTACACTTAGAGACAGACAACCAAGCACACTCACATTCACACCTACGGACAATTTAGAATCACCAATTAACCTCAACATGTTTTTGGACTGTGGGAGGAAGTCGGAGAACCCACACTGAATGAGGAGAACATGCAAACTCCACGCAGAAAGATCCCGGGTGTCCTAACTGGAGCGCGAACTGACAACTTTCTAGCTGTGAGGCGACGGTGCTAACCACCGAGCCACAGCGCAGCCCTTTTTTCTGAAATTTGAAAACTGAAATTATCACAAGATTATAGACAAATTCCTACATACATTTTCTAGTATGGGGACCTTATTCATTTGAATAATATTCATCATTCATCACTGCAACGCCAACTCCACTGTCCCAAAAATGTGTGATCTAATAAATCTAATGTATATATTTATATTGTACTTATTTCTAAAATAACGGCAGCTTATGAACTTGTGCCTTGGTGTAACATTTAAAAACCTGTTGTGAATTTGTACTATGGTCCAGCAAAGACAGTGTGATTGAGCAAAACAAACTCTTACGCACACATCCTCCAATTGTGTAAACTTTATTAGGTCAGTGCCATAATGACTTGTTTTTTCTTGTTTACTCCATATCAGGCTAAACAGTGCATCATGGCAAACAAATATTCTCCTTTGCCACATATTTTAAAATGGCACAGTCCAGAAAGGATGTAAAGGAATTTGTTAATAATGCACTAAATAAAAATAAAAACAAGCCTATTAAGTCAATGCACTGTTTCTAACATACATAATTAGTAACTGCTGTTCCAACATACGTCATCTCTACAACAGAATGGATGTCATAAAACAACCAAACATGTACTATATTGGAAATGATAACAAGCAGATGGACAGTGGAGTCAAAGACCAGAAATTACAAGTCAGTAACCACTTGCATTGCATCGGGCCACACATTTGCAATGTACAGAATTAATGAGGTTACCGATGCTGCTTGTGGAATCTGCAAAGTTGGTGGACATTTTGGGGAACGGGATCATATTGTCAGACATGTCCATCCAGAGCCTTCCCAACTATTTCTTATTCAAGAAATGATGGAGTTGTGGACATTCAAGAGTCTGGCTACAGCCCAAACCAACAAGCCAACAGCATGTTCTCGGCTTTCTGTTGTCATCTGTAGCATCATGTCAGGTGGCTTTTTATAAAAAATAATAAAAGGAGTGTCTGTATAAAAAAACACAAACTTTTTGTGCAAGTTTAATCATTTCTTAGTTTAAAAAAAAAAAAAAAAAAAGACGTGTTTTTTTTTTAACCTTTTCTCCAAGTCAGAAAAAAGACCATGCGCATGCTGCATTTCTATTTTTGTTCAGTGTTTAACCCTCTGCACCCACAGAAATGCCGACATTTATAAGAAACTGTAAAAACAGAGAGAATGACAAGATTTTTAATTTTCCAACAGTCTCTGACCTTCTTGTCCGTGTCATGCATTTTCAAAACCAAATCTAAGCTTAAAATCATGGCATTTCTCCTAAATCTATTTATTTTATATGTGTCATTTAAAACAAAAATAAAGTTTGCCCTAAGCAGATTTGGTTAAATAAATAAATAAATAATTCTGCGCTCCTTGGTCCAACCATGAAGCCATGGCTGACTGAGCGGCAACAGTCACATGACAAGAACTTGGTGTTTTTAGACTAATCTTTAGAGTTTTATGGCTAAACTGCAAGCTGTGTTTACAGAAAGCATTGAGGAGACAAGTAGAGAAAGTTACTCGTCTAAAAATGCAAGGTTATTACTGACTAAGCTGCAACCAACAGTCCCATCACAACCATTCTGGGACCTTCAAGTTGATCTGGGCTGAACTGCAGAATGTGATGCACAGAGCAGGTAGGAGACACATATTGGAACAAGATAGAAACATAAGTAGGAAAATATCTACAGTTGGTAGAGTCAATAATTTTTCGATTATTGGTAACACCTGCAGCCACTTAAAAATTAGACATGATTTCAGATTTTTGCCAAATAAATAATCAATGAAAGTCTTTTTTTTTTAAGTTGTGCAGTTTTCATAGAGGTTCGGGATTTTGTAATGGGGGGGATGAAAAAATGTCACAGGAACAAAAAAAAAAAAACACCCAGAAGCTGCTTGGAGTTCAGAGGGTGAAAGAGATGCAGCCTTACACATGTGATGGTATCAAGAGGAGAAATCCCACAATCTAGATCTTTTAAAGTTTAATAGTCTGATGTAGATTGCCCTGTCTGGCTGTGCAGGTATCCAACAGACCATGAAGGACAGCAACAAAAGAAAAGCCTAAAACTAAGTGTGTGGCAGGGCCTAATCTGAAAATACACCCTAACAAAACATTGTTCCCAGCTCTCCCTTCAACAAGAACCCGAGGAGCCACATGTTGAAGACCCAGATGAAGCACAGGCGGTAGTAACATGGGCTGCATAAACACGGTTGACATGTGTGCACCAAAAACCCTCACGGATACCTTTGTGGGATCCCCCGTCTTCCGCATTAAGCTTTGTTATAAACCCTGAACGCCTCCGTCGTGATACCTTTTTATGCGAATGCTGGTTAGCCTAGCCGCTGCTAGTTAGCTAGCAAACCTTTGCTAGGTATTTTCTTTCCACCCCCGCCATCTTGGGCCAAGTGAAGCAGCCATTATTAATTTTGCAGCCCTAAATTAACTATGTGCATTTGTTTATCATCGATAATGTCATGTAAGTGGTGCTGTTGTGGCTGCGTGTGCAAGTGAGGAAGAGGGGGGAAAACCGCTGCACGGTTAGCCGCTACATGCTAGCAGAGTGAGCTGACGCACAAGCCAAACTCTGGCTGCCGTTACAGAGGAGGACGGGACGGAGGCTTTAGTCTGACACCAACATTTCCGTCAACTTAATGCCTCTCCTCTCCACAAATTTAGCATTTAATGCATTATGTGGCTCTCGTCGTAGATTTCCAAGTCAAATATAAGTTAGATAGGTAGCAAGCAAGGGCTTGCAACGGCTGATTGACTGTACAGCAAATTAAGCTAGCAATTCTAACTTAAATTGTGTTTGCTTCACACATGCCTGCTTCCTCTTGGGTGTCGATAGCGATATTTATGCAACAAAAAGTGCATTTTAAAGAGTGCATATAGTGCTATTAAGGTGCCTACTCTCTCCACAACCGATGACACGAACGACCACCACGGATTTTAGCAGGGTGGAGATTCATATCGCCCTGCAATCTCACCGTAGCACAACGTAGTGTCTGCTACGGTTTAGGAATGTTAAATGTCATTAAACAATGCCCCAAAAAATGCACCAGGGTCGCCTTAATGTATGCCTGTCGCTGTGCGTGTATCTGGTGTGTGCATTAATCCATAACTGAAAGCTGGCTGTATTACAGTGAGGTTCAAAGAAGAGGGGATATGGAGGCTTGTTGTGTGCGTCGCGGCTCGCCATATAAGCGGGAGCGGTGTCGGGAGGTCTGTACCACTTATTTCAGGTGCACTCATCAGAGGAGATAACGGACAGAGGCGACTGTGATCCCATTCTGTGGCATACCTTTAACAGCAAGGCCTTCGTTCTGGCGCCATCTTCTTGAAGCCTATGAAATCCAAACAGTGAACTGCAAGTAGAGGACAGACAACACACAGGCGGTTCCGTATTACTTCGGGGGGGCATTTGTTGTTTCAAACTGGGCGAAGACAAATAAAAATTGCAGAAAAGCGGCGGGTGAGAGTGCCCAAACAATAGATCGGCTAACCTGTCAATTCCGACCAGGCTCTCTTTCTCTTGCGCTGTTAGCTTCGGAAAGTCCTCTTCGATTTCGGTCGCTTTTCCCGACGCCATTTTCTCCTCGTCATTACCAGCAACGCCGAGACTCCGGGCAGCAGCAGCAGAGGCAGCGGCGGCGAGCGACACTCCGCACGATTTCATGGGAAAGAGACGGGCAAGATCAACGGGACCGAGCAACTCCGGCGAAAATGCAGTAGCAGTGTCGCACACCTATCCAGGATTAAAACGGGGCGTAGCGTAATTCTTGCCAAATCCTCAAGGAAATGATCCCCTCAAGTTACCTTCCACACTCCTCATTGTACGGCAAAACACGGCGTGTATTCCGGTGCCAATTTGTGCATGAAGTTGATGTGATGTTGGGTTTCGGGAGTGAGTGTTATTTGATAATATCGCAAACTTCCCCAACCAGCGGCTCAAAGTTGTTGTAATTGTGTCACATAGGCAAACGCACGCCGCCACCGTCGGCACGCCCTCCGTTCGCATCGACCAATCAGCGGCCGGCGTTTGCGGTCACATGACGGTCTCCAGTTGATGTGTTGCGGACACGCGGACGAACGCGCGCACGCACACACCAAATGTGCGTCCAAGTCCCGACCCTGTCCCGTGATTGGCTCGTCACGTTATATTATGATTACGTAACCGTGTTTCAAGGAAACCTATTGGCCAAAAGAGCTGTCACGTCTGTCAAGGATATTTGTTGCAACGTTGCACATGTATTTTTGATAGATAGATAGATAGATAGATAGATAGATAGATAGACAGACAGATTTAATGCTGTTAGAAAGAAACCGTAAAATAAGCTCCTTAATAATGAACAATAAACTATAATGGCAAAACAATCAATTAGAAAACTATAATCTTACATTTAAAACTCTCCTTTGCATAAAAGTCATGACCAAGGCAAGCTGTATAAAGTTTCAAACAAACAACATAACAACAAGTCAAAGCACAATCCCTCTCTAGAAACTAATAAAATCAAGAATAAAGTCGATATAATCAATTATCATTTATTCATTTGTCTATTTTGGTAAGCTTGGATTTGTTGGGTTCTCTGTGTGTAAATTTGTAGACTATTTTTTATTTTGTTTTATTTTATTTTATTTTTTTAGATTAGTCAGGTTAATTTGCATGATATTGTATTGTTGGGTCTCAACCATAAAATTTAAATTTGTCAGGTACATTTGTATAATGTATTGTTTAGCTTATCGTCCAACAGAATTGTTACTCTGTGATTCTTTGTTGTTATTATTATTATTGTTATTATTATTATTATTATTGTTGTTGTTGTTATTATTATTATCATTATATTATATATTATAAGGTAGGTAAGAAAAATACTGTGAAACAAAACTATATATACATTTACGAATAGAAACCACTTTACTAAGTTAACAAAATCTAATATCAACTTATTGTTTAAAATTGTTTGGTAAGTTTACAAAAAAATGGCTCAACAGCTATTTTTGTAACTGCTGTGTAAATAATCATGAATTGACCTTTTATGTCACTGTTTCCCATTTGGAATGGACTATTTTAAAGTTAGTCCGTTGTTTCATTAATTTAATTGTACCCATAGAACATTTATGTTGGCAATATTACGTGTGCCATATTTAATTGGAAAATATCTTCAATTAGAAGCCAAACTTTTACTTGTCCATAAATGTCTCAACCACCCTTAATGCAGAGAACTGAAGAGCACCACAAATCTACACATGCTTAGATGTTTTGTGTTTTGTGTTAATATTAGATTGAATTAAATTAGTTTGTTTAGAAGTAGTAGTATATAGTAGTAGTATAGGTTCTTCTCTCTTGAAATGGTTTGTGGTCTTGCAGTTTATTCGTTAAAAAAAAAAAAAAAAAACAGATAATTATGCTTACTTTGTTTTATGCAGTAATCAGACCTTTGTTGTGCTTTTGCAAATGTGGCATATTATTATTATTGTTGTTGTTGTTGTTGTTGTTGTTGTTAACAAAATTGCTGCTGAACCGAGTCCTCCGTTCCCCTTGTCCATGTAGTTTTGTATTCCCTGTCAGTCTTTAATGCTTTGTTTATTATTATTATTATTATTATAATTAACAACAACAACAACAACAATATACCGTGTGTGTCTGTGTCTTTTTACTGAGATCGTCTAAATTATGTAAATGACGCCGGACGTGCAGCAGCTGAGGACAGACCAGCGCTCTCCAAAATGGCGAACCGCGACAAGGGTAAGCAGGCTTGTGAACTAATTAGATCTCTGTTTGAGCATGGACACAGAAATATTCTGTACGCAGCGTTAGACATATTGTATACTTCCATATGACACGTATAAATCCTTTCAACTCCTGTTTCACAGAAACACGGATGTGTTCAGAGGCAGCCTTTGTAGCTAGCTTTAACTTTTCTAGCGCTAGCTTTAGTTGTGTGATGCTAACTTATTGTCAGGCCCGAGAACTTTACTTCTCCTACTTAAGTTCTGAATGTAGCTCGTAATGAAGCTATCGTTAGCTTCCTCTGTCATACTGAAACTGTTGTAGCGTAAACATGTGAACTGATGCAGTTACATAGTGCAAGTAACAGGCCATAAAACCCTATGCTAAGTTTATGACAATGGCAGTACTTGCTCAGTTTACCTCATAATAGCATTGTCTATGGTAGCTTCTCGTTGCTAATGTATGCTAACAGTTTCTATCCTCTCTAAAGAACTGGAAGAGGAGATTTACGACAAGGTCGTAGATCTGACAGAATATGCCAAACGACAGCGATGGTGGAACCGTCTCTTCGGGAAGAACTCGGGTCCCGTAGCAGAGAAATACTCTGTGGCCACACAGATCGCCATAGGAGGAGTGAGTGGATGGTGAGTTTTGTCCTTGAAATGCATTAATATGCCTTCAGGTGCTCCTGTTTAAAACTCTCCCACTGAGTTTTCTATGAGGTAGTTATGTAAGGACTCACACTACAGGCCTAACATTAACGAAGTCTCAGACAGAGAAATGCAGCTGTGTAAGTGAAAGTATTTGTTGCACCCAGAAAGCATAAATCACAAACACTGTAAGTGTCTTATTCATTCCAAAAGAGGCGAATCATACACTCCACCAAATCCCCTTTCAGACAAGCTCTCCTTTTTGTTAATCTGACGTCATCTGAACAATTCAGCTTTATGTCTGAATACTTTCAACAGCTATCCTATTACCAGACCTAATAGAGCATGAAAGACATTAACTTTGGACTTTACAGGTTGACACATAGTAAAGAGGCAAAGTCAAGTGCTTAAAAGTGAAACTAAAACTAATCCTTCACTGCAGAGGAAAAACAGGGACAGACTAATGAGACTCACCAATGATGTATGAAATCCATGTTTTTACAAAACATTTACATTTGCAGGAGCTGAAGTTAAGTTTGTTGCTCCAGCTGTTTGCATGCACCGTCACCTGCACATTTACACACATGGAACAGCAGCAACTTCATGAATTACTTATAAGTAGCCTATGAATTATCCCTGGTCCCAATCGATCCTGATCCTTTGAGAAGGGAATGGGTGTACGTTTCTTTACCTCAGACGGGTGAGCTGTCGCACACAGAGACACAATTTATCAGCTGCAGTCAAATCATTTTCTGCACAGCAGATATGAAATGTTCAGTCAACGACTTTGCAAATTTATGTCGTACTTCTTGTTTAACAGTCACGTTTTTGATGGTATCTCATTTGGTAATGCTTAATCATGTGTTCAATCTATTACACAAGCGGATGTTTGACTTTAAGTTTAAAATTAAACAGCAAATCAGATTTCAGTTGCAGTATCTGTTGGAAAAATTGCAATTAGATATTTTCTCTAAATCGCTCTGCCCTAGTATATGTTTTAATGAACTTAAAATGCCAAAAGAAATTCCATACTCTCCTCGTAAATTGTGTAATCATGCAGGTGCACACCAAACTGTGTATTAGTCATGCTTGAACCACTGGGCCTTTTGCTGTCATGAAATTTTTATGGTCATAATTGTAAAGGCAGCTAAAGTCATCATATATGTTAGTTTAACCATCATGCTTTATATTCCTTCATTTTAGGTGTGCAGGTTATCTGTTCCAGAAAGTTGGTAAAGTTGCAGCTACAGCTGTTGGGGGAGGTCTTCTCATGTTGCAGGTATTATTTCAGTCACTGGGCATAAACACGTAGAAGTTAAACATCTTAACTGATTTAAAAAAAAAACATTTTGGTGAATCTCTCTTCCTGACTCCAGATAGCTAACAACAGTGGCTACATCCAAGTGGACTGGAAGAGAGTAGAGAAGGATGTCAACAAAGCCAAGAAACAGTTAAAGAAGGGAACAAACCAAGCAGGCCCTGAGATAAACACATTTATTGAGAAGGTAAGATTTTTCTCTGTTGATTTGTGTTCCTTATTACATGAAGCAAAACCGAACGTTGCTACAAGTCTTTTCAGAACATTTTTTTCATCGTTTCATTATACTTTAAAATGAGACCGTAAGAATATTCTGTTTCTTTCTTGAACAATTCTTTATGATTTTTTTTCTTAAATTACAAAGTGTCAGCAAGAATGTATCAATATGGATCCACAGCTTGTTCGCCCAAACTACTGTTGACTTTTGACAGTACATTAGTTCCCCTCCTTTCTGTAAACCCACCTTTCAGCCCATCAGCAATCAGCTACAGTTGTTATGTTTTAAAGGAGTAAATTAGTTGTGAACCACACATGTAGATCAGAAAATACTGTTTACATTACAAGTGAAAATGTGATAATGACACTGAAGACACAGACTGTGTAATACCAGACTCTAAAAATAGACATAATTGAAAATATAAGAAAATAAAATGGGGGCATGAGTGGATATTAGAGAGGAGTCCTTAAACCATCATTATTTGCTTTGTCTCCTTTGCTAAAACTCATGTATTGTTGTATGGTCCTTTATTTTTTTTTGTTCATTTTAACAAAGTTCTTGATGGCAGTTGGGAAGAGAAGCGGTGACAGTGGACATCCCCGTTTGAGAGTAAAATATTGTGATTATTGTGCATGTGTTGTCACTGCAGTTGTGTAATTAGAGTAGAGTAGCCTTATCCAGGGGAGAAACTCTTACATACCATGTAAGTGCCCCGTAGCGTTCCTGACTTTGAGACGTTTATTGCATGTCTCTCCCCTTTCTCTTTCCCCACGTTCTATGTTTTTTGTCTACATTCTATTTAAAAAAAAAATAAAAACTAATGCCAAAAAGAAGAATCTCTAAAAACAACTTCATTACTTCAGCAGCAGTTAGACTATAGAATGTCTCTACCCACCCTCAAACTAAACTAAAGTTTCAGAGTAATTTCAATAAGCTTGTCAAAGATGTGTTCTTTTTTTTAGGGCATCTTCTGTTTACTTCAGATTTGGCTTCATGTTTACAGGCTCCACCTATTTATACTAAGAATCAGCAAACTGAGATAATGGAGACCGGGGATGATAGGAACACTTCTTGTTTGAGCAAGTGTAACTCAGTGGTTCTCTGTGGTAGAGATCTCAAATTTTGACATGTGGTACCCATATTTGTCTGCTTTAAATGACATACACCTGGACTTCTACGACACCATCACAGGTTATGTAAAGTCATGTAAAATACAAAGAGGCATGTTCTTACAACCTACACCAGTACCGGGGTGAGTTGTAACAGTACTTGAGGATGGATGTATTAAGCAAGTTATTATGCTTAAAAAAGATCCACACTAATAAATGTATGTAAGCACTTTAATGAATAATAAAGAAGGAACCATAAACTTGTAAGACTATAATAATAATAATAATAATAATAATAATAATAATAAAGTACATACAAAGTATAAGTTAAATACAATAAAAATAAATACAATAAAATCATAAAGAATAAACTGGTGTTGTGTTTTGTAGCCTGAAACAGGTTAATGTGAAAAAGCATTTGAACACTTGGAGGTCAGTGGAACAATTAACAAACCACTTTTGAACGTGAGACCTTAGCGCTGTGCTACGAAGCAAGATTAGTGGGTTTGCCAGGTATGTAAAGTCAGAGTTTTCAGTGCCATGAAGGTGGCTCTCTTTTTACCTGGCTCCATCTCCATGGTAACTTATGCTGTGGAGCTAACCTGGTCTGGAGCAGGTTATGTTCAGAATTTCGGATTTAAATCTGCTGGAAAGAGCGTCTCTCTTTAACCAGATCGTTTACTGACTATTATTTATGAGCGATACAGATTCTCAGCTGAGGGAATGTGTTTTATCTGCAAACATGCTGAATTGTGCGTTACTAATATCACTGAATGAAGCCGTGTAGTTACAGTGTCATACACTGTAAATATCGGGTTGCCATGGGAACCCGACATGTATTTAGTGGATGATGCAGAAATCACATAAATACGGTTTTATGTTTGGCTCTGATTTGCTGTCAAGTCCATTTACTCTGCTGGTACAGCAGCTGATAAAGCCCAGGTTAGAAAATGGATTATTACACTGGTATTTATTACAGAGAATATTCAATCAATAACATTAGTTTTGCTTTCATTTGGCCAAAAATGTAAGTGATATCCTGCATTATGGGACAGTGTCAGACCTAAATGACCTTCAACACAAGATCATGTTTAAATATATGAAGTTTAAAGTTTAACTTTCACGTACAGCTGTCAGTTGGAAATAAACGTCTGCATCAGTAAAATCTTGTATATTAACACGTTTAAGAGTTTTCTACCAGCATTTCTGTCTTGTACCATTTGCAGTAGCGGCACTTTTTACCGTCAAAATTTTTATATATTCCTCATTGTTCTTCCTTAAAACGTGTTGACTGAAGCAGCTGCACACGATCGTTTCATTTCGTGCAGAAGAAGAGTCACGTGACACGTTAAACGTCCCTTTTTATGTGAACACGCACAGAGTCTGAAGCAGGAAGTCTGAGTTGACAAAGAAAGTTGATAACCACCTTCGTGATACACGTAATCTCTGGCTGGGGCTTTAGTTTTTGTCAGGCCGGCATACACAACGAAAGCCCGGCTATGTCGAACTGGCGTCGTGGTATACCCCTCAGTACAAAATGTCAACAAAAGGGGAAAGTCGTAACACTGTTAAAGAACAGTTAGAACCCTCCCCATGCCAGGCAGCCATTAAAAAGCTAACCATTTTTAGCGTTTAGCTTCAAAGCTAGCACTAATGCAACACATCAAATTAAACTAGAGAAACTACTACTTGAGCTTATGTAAGTGAAACAATTGTATCTACAACACAATGGACACTATGTAAAAAATTTACTTTCTTACCAGAAAAATTATTTTTTGGCCCCAGAACAGACAGTTTTCAACTCGGAGACATGAAGCTTCACCAGTGAGCTCAATTTATAAGTGGGCATGGACTGTATTGATGACATCACCACAGCTTGTTTCTGATTGCTCAAACTGAGAGTGTTATAACCATCCTCGGTCTCCCCTGCTTACAATATTTCAGTATTGTTACGTGAGGTTTATTATTTATTCTGAGAAAAGCTTAATAACTTTGAAGGTTAAGTCCACTGTAGTGCATTTGATTGTGGAATAACACTGGCCTGGAATTAGCCGTAACCACTTTGTACACTGAAAATGGTCCTGTCTTATTTAGTCCACAGAGTTTGTGAAGAAAAACATCGTTGTCACAAGCGGCTTCATCGGAGGATTCCTGCTCGGCCTGGCGTCTTAGGGTCTGCCAAAGGAGACGTGTTTCTTGACCATCATGAGAAACTATAGAGAAAAATGATAAGTCATTGCTGGAGGGGTTTTAAGTGTTTTGAAAGCAAGCAACCAATTTCAGTTTAGCTTGTAGCTGTATGATTCTACATAAGCTGCACATCCTTCTGTCTATGATACTGTACTTCTACATGACAATCACACAGTCGATATGGAAGTGGGACTTAAACCAGAGATGCCCTCTTAAAACACTCCACTTTGCAGGCCAAATAAAGAATACATATCATGCAAAATTAATGTAAAGAAAACACCCAGATCATCAGAGTGTTACTATTTTGTGTTTATTTATTTTTTACCAACTCTATATTGCTCCAGATGGAGAGATCATGCACTGATTTTGTGCTCAATTCAGGTAATAATTGGGCAAATAAATTCACCTTCACATGGCAGGAGGTGCCTTGAGGATTCTGTCAATGCCACTGTTCTATATTTTAAATTCCAGTCGTCAGAATCAAATGTTTTCAGAGTGTAAACTTGAAATGTATTAAGTGCTGATAAATATGGAATTGTTATGCCTTTTAAAGAGGTGTTAAATGTTTGATAGTCATATCAGCCTTCCCCTGCATCTCTGTTTTTTTTTGTTTTTTTTTTGTAATGTGTCTTGTTTAGCAATGAAGGTACCTCATGTACTGAAGACTGTGGTTTGTCTACTATGTAAGTAAATAAAAATAAGGAAACCAGTATTAATGTGTTGTTTTTGCTAGATTTTATCACCAACTCTGACAGTGAAATTGTCCTGAAAGCTCATTAGAGGTAGCTACACTTCTAATGAGCTTTCAGGACAACTTCACTGCCAAAGCTACAAGCCATAAAGTTAATAAAAAGTACAGTTTGTTGTTGAAAACGGTCATGTTTCTGTATGCAGAAATGAGCAATGTAACAGACACTTTAATGGGTAATAACAATCCTTAATTCCAAAATTAGTTATGTCAAAATATGTGTATTGCTTTGCAAATTTTTGAAAATTCATTGTAAAAATCCTTCTTATTTAATTGCAGCTGGCTACGAATGAGAACATATCTCTGCAAAGTAAGAATTCTTCATTGCAAGAATGAAAAATTGTACTTAAGTAAAAGTAGACAAGTATCAGCAACATGTAGCCCTGGTTTGATCCCTCTGACTGATAGATTTTTAGTATTATATAATTTTCTTAAAAAATGTAGTGGAGTGAAGGTATAGAAGAGCACAAAATGAAATTAAGTAAACTATATCAAAATGGTAAATGCACTGAATCACTTTCCATGACTGGTGTTTTTACTCTTTACTCTTTTACTAAAGTCCTTTATTTCTTCCTTTTTTATTTTATTTTATTTTTTAATTTTTAATAGTTTGCACGTAAAATTACGTTAAAAAAATAATAATTTAAAGCATATTTTTCCGGACTCTTGTTTGAAAACAATAAATAAAAACGACCAGTTGTTTTATTAAAGTAATCTGAACTTCTCCACTGACATACTATTTTATTGGTTCTTCCTGTTTCGACCGTTGCTAAGTGATGGTCCCCACAACTGGCTTCCATGGTAACCAATAACAGACGTTGAAACTTAGCAGCTGAGTCTGTGATAGAAAATAATAGATAAAACATTGCCGCCATGGCGTTACCATTTCTGCCAGGAAATTCTCCCAACACACGAGTAAGTTTACCACATTTGATACATGTTAAGCGCAAATGTATTGAGTTTAGCCAGCAAGTTTAGCTATGTGTAGCATTTTAGCTAGGTACAAGTTGTCACAGATAAACGTTAGTGGTGAGCAGCTAAGTCATAAAGCAACTTGTAATCAGAGGTTTAGGTTGTTGAGAAGATAAGCTAAGCCCTTTCATGCTTTTATTAGTTTTTATGGGCTTTGTAATACTGAAAGATAAATAAAAATGTATCCCAAGAAGCTATATATGACTTTGTAGGCTAATGCTACTTGAATAACCTTTATTGTGTGTCATTTTGATAACAGGCAGCAGTCAATCATTTTCTAAAGACTACATAGGTGCCTGCCTGGTGGGCTTTCTGACTTAGAAGATATGTGTGAAGAATTATCCAGGTCCTTTACTTATTTAAAGTACCAATACAGCAAAGTAAAAAATACCTAATTATAAGTAAAAGTTTTGATTTAAATATCCTACATAAGTAAAAGTACACGAGTATTAGCGGCAAAATGTAGTAATATAGAAAAGCAAAAATACTACATACTCCTTTTGTATGATGTCAGAACCCAGAAAAGTTGTAGACCACTTGTTTAATCTTTGGTTATGTGTTGTACTTTAAAACTTTGTTATATTGTCCATTGTGTAAAATCTTTTTCTGTAAAGTAACCAAAGCTGTCAGGCAGATGAAGCAGGGCTCCAGACTGCGACCATTCTGGTCGCATTTGCGACTATTTTTTGAGTGTGCGAGTTGAAATTTCAACTGGTTGCATTCGTGCGAGTGATTGATGATCATGAAGCTGTATTAGTGTCGCTGTAACCGGCGCAGGCAGCTACTGTGTTCACCACAGTGGTGGAAGCAGAACTTTTTATAACTTCGGTGGACTGTGGTATTTTCATTTAGAAATGTGGAGCGCACCTGCATTCACAGTTTTCTACGAGCGTGTAGATGCGCTCCACATTGTACCAAAAGAAGAAGAAGAAAAAAACATTAAAAACACGCGGTTTCATCTCGGACAGATCTGACACTAGAACGCCCCAGTTGAACTATTTTCAAAGTATTTTTCGGTCACACGCCTGCAGCCACCAAGCAGCAGCCACCACAGCCAGCAACGTGGGGCGAACATGGGTAAATTGTAGGGTCTATCGACCCAGATTCTCAACAAGTCATACGTTTTGCCTGTGACAAGGTGGGAGGTGCGACCAAACAAGAAAGTTGGCAGCACCGGTGCTACCAGTGAAAAAGTAAGTCTAGAGCCCTGTGTTGTGGAGTGTAGTGGAAGTATAATGTAGCCGAAAATGGAAATGAAGTACAAGTATTCCAAATTTATACTTAATGACAGTAGCTGAGTAAGTGTATTCAGTTACTTTCCACCTACTGGTTGGCCAGATAAACCAATCAATTAGTAGACTTTATCTTAGGGTAGTTGGAGTGAACATATTTCATAGTTTTCTGTCAATTTCTAAACTAAATGATAATGTTGGTTTGTTTAAAAATAACACAGATTAATTAATAACTGCTCTAATGACTTCTTTTCTTAGTAATAATAATACAGAGATCTACTGAAGCAATAGCCAAAATATCTGTGGTGCAAAAAAAAAGTCCTAATGAAGTGTTTGGTTCAAGAGGTACAAGTAAACCAATCAATAAGGCTTTCCAACTGTAAGAGCCACATGTTGTGTACTTTACTTATATATTTTTAGAAATTGTACTTTAGTACCGTAGTTGCATTCGTTTTTCAATCAATATTTATTCATATTTAGACATGATTATACAGGAGTATAGGTGCTTATTGTACTCTGTAGAAAATCCTTGACAGCACGCCATTGATAGAAACTACTCAGAGATCATTTCTGCCTTTTGTTCCAAAGCTGGGGAAAGAGAGATTCCACAAATCTCAACATTTCGACTATTCCAACGGAGTCCCTATGCTGGTCAGTTCTGAGAAGCCGGGCATCGGAGGAGAGCTTCTAGTGGGCCAGAAGAAAAAAACCAAACATTCTGTGTATCCCAAAGTACAGGGCAGTGGTTTGCCTTTATGGGTAACCTTTGACAAAAAGGTGAGTTAAAATGAATCAGTTCTACCTCCCCAGTAATACACACATACTGTAAAAGTTCAAATGATACATGCAATACAGCTTATATTTTGTGTTCACTTTAGATTCAAGAGGTGTTTTTTTTGTCACATGCTTATACAGTACAGGCAGTGAAAGCAAAGGCTGCGCAGTAACAATAGGTTGATTAAGAAAAACATTGTTTTAGAAATTTAAAAAGTCTTAAATAGTAAGGAATAAAAAGATTTGAACCTATGTCATGTTATGCATAAGCATATGGGTGTGTGTGTGTGTGTGTGTGTGTGTATGTGTTACCTACATTTATTATTACACCTATTAATACAGTACAATACAAGACATAGAACAGATTATGCTAGTGATTGGTTAAGTTGAAAACCACGCTGCTCCAGCATTAACACCAAAATGCCTCCTTGTCCTTGTAGGCTCTGTGTTTTGAAGCTTACTTTCAGGAGACTGTGTCTGAGGCACAAAACGAGTCTTACAGAATCAGGAAGTGCAAAATCTACTTCTACCTGGAAGATGACACCATACAAGTGGTGGAGCCGGAATTCAAAAACTGTGGCATCCCTCAAGGTGTCTAAACTCTCTTGGGAGTGTAGCTCAAATTAAAATATTTAGTTTTTCATGTACCTTTCTGCATAAACAGCTTACTGAGATGTCATGAGCTATTTCATACCTGTTGCTTACCACTGCTATGTTTGTGATCCATGTTTCAGGAACTCTCATTCGTCGCCACCGGATCCCACTGCCTCCCCCAAACGACGACCAGTTCTACAACATTTACCATTTTAACATCAACCAACAGATGGTGCTGTACTCTCGCACATTCATTGTGACTAACTGTGACTCTTTCACAAGGAACTTTCTAACAAAACTCGGGGTGATCTTAAATGAGCCCGTTAGTGTACCTGAGGACCCCTACGGCAGCCTCCGGGAGCAGGTAGGCTTCACAGTCAGACCACTGCTTTGGCATTCAGATTTGTATGCTCTGTGGGCAGAATCAAATATTGCAACAAAATAGAAAAACAAGAATATCACCAAGAACAAGAAAAAAGAATATACTAGTCCAAACAATGATAAGATAACGCGGCAGCATGTACAGCAAAAGTATTTTCACAGTAAATCTGTTTTTTTCACTTTGTCAGATATCTGGTTCATAACTGGTCTCTGACATATTTCCTTCAAAATCATGGTTTAAGCAACCTATTGTGTTAAAAGTACTGATGTTATTAACTGAAGAAAAAAAAGGAACACAAGCTATTCTCATACACATTTTTTTTTTCTCTTCAGCTATGGCTCTTTTTACTCTCAAAATATTAATTATGAGTTCATACAACCACTGATTCTATAGTGGCAGACCTAATTAGATCCAAATATATCATATTTGTATTTGTAATTTGTGTTTGTCTTTACATAAATAAAGATTTTTTTTTTTTTTTTTGCCATAAATTGATGCAACCCAGGCACCAGATTTGCCAGAATACAGGAAATATAACTTCTAAACCCCAGGCAGCTTCTGAGTGCTTTTTGTTCCATTCACATTCTTACTCACTGTGGACTCGCTTTTCACTGCAATAAAACATCTTGAATCTCAATGGAAACAAAGCAACAATGGCTTGAAGGGAATTTAAAAAACGTCTTTTGTGCAGTTTGCCACAGTTGTACTGCCACAAAGCATCAAAAAAGAGAAAACAAAGATTGAATTTCTTAAAACATGGTGTCTCTCCATGCTATAGATACTTCACTACTGTAATTTGTTTCCTCACTTGTCTCCTATCTGCTCTCTGTCAACACAGCCTGCAGTTCAGCCAAAAAATCAAACTGCACACTGCAATGGCTGCAATGTTTTTTTGTCCCATGACATTTGGTTGTAGCTGATTCACTAATTTCTTCTCCTTTACACCAAAGAGGGCACCATTTTTTGTTTTTAATCAAATCTGTTTAATGCAAACTCTTTTTTTCTGGCAAATTTTTGAATGAGATGTCAGAAAAGTCTTTTTGATGAAACATTGTGATTTTAAGCCAAGGTTTGGTTAATTTTCTGAAAGGACTGGACATCACAGAAAAATTAAAAACCTGACAGTTCTCTCCTTTTTTGAGAGTTTGCCGCTCTGATATATATGGCGTCATTTTGCTGATTTTTTAAATGCAACCTGCCTTTCACACTGGTTTGGGGTTTCAGAGTGTTGAAATGGTTGTGAGCAGCTCTTCTATCCATATGAAAGAACATGATCTTCTTATTTCTCTCTTTCAGCTTGAGAAAAGTATGAAACCACTTCGGCCCTACGAGAGACGTGACACACTGAAGCAGTTCCTGGATCATGACGGCAAAGTCCTGCGCTTCTACTGCTTCTGGGATGACACAGAGAACAGCTTCGGGGACCTTCATGAGCTCGTACTGCACTACTTCCTGGCTGACGACACCATCGAGATCCAGGAGGTGATCGACTCAAACTCCGGGAGAGATGCTGTGCCCAAATTCTTACGTCGCAGCAAACTACCGAAGGTAAGGCACTTGAACTGTAAAAAAGAAGAGGCTAAGAAAACACAAAATATCAAGGCAACATGATGCAACAGATTTTTGGGTTTTCTCAACTTTTGTCTACCATTGTTAACCTTACTACAGTTTTTGAGTTCAGACAAGAGTTCATGTAACTTGGATCTTCTTGTTCTTCTACTGACAATATTTGAGTTCTGCCAACTTGGATCTTCTTGTTCACCTATTGACAATATGTGACATCATCTAACTTGGATCTTCTTGTTCACCTAATGATAATATTCCTGTAAGGCTGACAATGAAATTCTTTTTTATGACATGTATGTCTGTCATGTACAAAGAGACATTTTCTTGTTGAATTAACATACAATTCTAAGTTAGAATAACAACAGCTGAAAGTTACCTGAAACAGCTGTTTATTCATGGGAAACATGGTTGTGAACATGAGGGTTAACAAGTAAAATATCCCCTGTTCATAGGTTGCCCGCTCAACTAGGTGAGCTATAGGGGCACCCGCAAAGCTTTATTTCTGAGTCAGATAAATGGAAAAGTTTAGTGAGATGAACAATCACAGGTTTTCGTTTTTACAGTGTGGATAGGAGCCGCTGAAAATGTTTTAAAAGCCATGAGCCGCTGGAGTAGAGAAAGGAGGAGGGAGAGGGTATGGAAATCCTTGAATACTTCAGAATGAAGAGAGGAGCATTCTAGACAGCAAAAGTTACATAAGAGACATTGGGTTCTTTCAGTTGTGCCAGCCACCATGTTTTACATTCATAGATGTTTTTTTCCAAACCTGAAGGCTTGTGTTGCGTCTCTTTCTGGCTGGGTGGCTTCTTTCCGTCTTTCTCCCACCATCCCTCCCTTCATTGAGACCTCATTCACTGTGACAGGACTCCTGCAGCCTACAGTCTCCCTCAAGCATCCTGGCTTTCTCCTCCAGTTACTGACTGAAGCCTAATTCATGTTGAAAGACAGCCAAGCCTCAATCATGTCTGTGTGTGTGTGTGTGTGTGTGTGTGTGTGTGTTTGTGTGTGTGTGTGGTTGTGTGTGTCTTTTCAGTCTAGTAATTTTGTTTGCTCTGATGCTTTTTATTAAATGTCAGCCCGAAAGGTTGACCACAAGTCCATCATTCAATGGCAAATAACACCATCCTTAATGACACATCGTTTCTTCACTGTGTCTCTTCATTCAGCGTATTTATCTCTTATTTGTTGGTCTTTTTGTCTCTCTCACCAGGTGTGTGCATCTTAGTTTGCATCCAGAATGGTGCTCACTTCTGCATATTGTGATTTTTTTTTTCTCTTCCGCATTTTCTTTGATTTCTTGCCTGTGATGGTTTGTTATTTCTCTGCAGCGTTGTCCGGCCCAAATGAAGCAGCCTGGAGAGATCACAGAGCGCACAGTTCTCAATGTGTTTGCTTCCAAGAATCAGGGAGAACGCTACATGCTGGACAGCCTCAAAGTAAGTCCTCAATCTGCAGACATGTTCCTTCTACTGTACTACATCCCTATGGCAAATATATGCCTTTTTACTCCACTATGTTTATCTGACAGCTTTAGTTACTTTTCAAAGCACAATTTTTCATACCCTTGTGTAGCCTCCTGCAGTGCTGGAAGATGCATTCATATCCTTTACTTCAGGAAAGTTACCAGTATGGCATTGTAGAAAATACTCCATTGCAAGTAGGAGTCCTGCATGAAAAATCCTATGTTCGGTGATTAGCACCGTCGCCTCGCAGCAAGAAGGTCGCCGGTTCACATCCTGGTAAGGACAGCGGGATCGTTCTGCGTGGAGTTTGCATGTTCTCCCAGCGCAGTGTGGGTTCTCTCCAGGTTCTCCAGCTTCCTCCCACAAGTCCAAAAACATGTTGAGGTTAATTAGTGATTCTAAATTGTCTGTAGGTGTGAATGTGAGTGTGCTTGGTTGTCTGTCTCTAAGTGTAGCCCTGTGATAGACTGGTGACCTGTCCAGGGTGTCCCCTGCCTTCGTCCAGAGGCAGCTGGGATAGACTCCAGCCCTCCCACGACCTTAGTGAGGATAAAGTGGTGTATAGATGATGGATTGATCTCTCTGACTGATATGTTCATATATTTGACATTAGTTAATAATTATTTGTCAAGCATCAGTATGTCTGCAGCATGTTATTGTTGGAGCTGATGCAGTTTGAACCACTTTATTTACAGTTTTATATACAGAGACACAAGATAAATCTGAGGATCCAAACATGATTAATGGGAGAGGAAAGGAAGTTCTGATACACAAATCTGCTCTCTGTTTTTCTCTAATCTTTTATTTTTGGTGAGATATTGAATCATTTGAACATTTATTGAAATGAGTTTAGAGAAAGAAAAAAAAAACACTTTCTGCCAAATAAAATTTGAGCGATTTCAAACCACTTTAGATCCGGTTTCATATACAAAGACAACAGATCAATCTGAGGTCTCCAAATACGACTAATGGAGGAAAGAAAAGAAGAACAAACAAAGTTCTGATACACAAATCTGTTTTCAGTTTTTGTCTAATTTTTTTGCTGAGATATTGGATCATTTGTGCATTTATTAAAAGGAAACCATGTGAGAAGTTTAGAAGACAAAAATCGTAATTTGCTAAATAGAAAATATGCAAAATGGGCTTCTTTTCACTCCAGTACAGTTGTCTTAACTGCTTCAGGTGTTTTTCCGATTACATTTATTCATACCCCTAATGTCCAGTGAAACTCTGTATGTCCAAAATCAGAATCAGATGCAGAAATAATTCATTGATCCCTGAGGGGAAATTGCTTAAAGTACATTTGCTCCCATTTCAAGTCAAATATGAACAATACAAAAATATATAACCATAAGTACAAAATATGAACTAAAATATAAACAGAAGGGGGAAAATATATGACCTAAAAATATAAACATGAGTAGAAAAATATGTCATAAAACATGAAAACAAGTCATGTGTGACTTTTAATGTTTGCATGACATTACCTTGAAATTTAAGGCACAGATTTTTATTGCTGCCATGCCTATGCCCAAAGTTTTGAAACTATCTGCATTAATTCATGTGGGTAGGGTGTGGGTGTCCACAAACTTAAGAAAAAAAAAACCTCTGCATTTCTGCATGTACAGTCATGGAAAAACAGCTCAAAAGAGTTTAATGTAAGAGCTGATATCTATTCATTTTCCATGGTTTTCTTGATAATGACCAAAATCACTTCAGTTCTTATATCAGTAGCTATGGCATTGTACTGCCAAAACAGTGCTTTTAGACATTCCGTATTTTCTTTTGTCTGTTTTAGTCACATGATACACACAGGAGTTAGTCCTTGGTTGCATAACCATTGTTTTTGATGACTGCATCCATGCATCTTGGCATGTTCTCCACCAGCTTCTGACATTGTTCTGCTGTCACAGCAGTTCATTCCTGTTGCACAAATTCAAACAGATTTGCTGCTTTTTTTGGGCTTGTGGTTCTCCATTTTGCGTTTGATGATTTTCCACAGGTTTTCAGTTGGTTTTAGATCTGGTGATTGAGCAGGCCACGGCATGGTTCCAATGTTCTGGTTCTCCATCCAGGCTTTAACTGACCTTGCCATGTGATAAGGGGCATTGTGTTGTTGGAAAATCCAGTCATTCCAGGGAGGAAAGAGTTTTCCAGCTGATGGAAGAAGACTGTTTTTGAGAGTAGCCCTGTACATGACCTGGTTCATTCGGCCTTCACACAATTGCATTTGCCCAGTTCCACCCATATTGAAACAAGCCCAGATCGTCATTGATCCACCCCCATGTTTTACTGTAGGGGCAAGACAGTCAGGTTTATAGGCTTCTCCAGGCTTCATCCTAACCAGTAAGTTGGCTGGAGTGGGCAAAATGAGATTCATCACTGAAGAGAACCTTAGCCCAATCATCAGCAGTCCAATCTTCTGTGTCTCGTGTGACTTCAGACCAGCTTCAAGAAGTGGGTTTTGAACTGTCCTTGCCGAACAAGTCACATTTCTCCACAGTGCCCACTCATTTTTGAGGTACCTGGAGGTCTGACGACGGTTCCTGACACAGGAATGGATGAGTACACGGTCATCTCATGGGTTAGAAAGACGTTTACTGCCGCAACCAGCGAGCAATTTAGTAGCACCACGTTGGACTTGTTTTTTCTTGGTGTAATGAACGGCTGTCTTGGAGATCTTCAGTTTTTTCACTACCTGTCTCTCACTCATGCCAATTCCCAGCAGTGCCAAGATGTCTGCCTTTAAGGGTTCACATAATTCTTTTGTTTTAGGCATTATGTGAGAGCTGACAACTTCTGAGTTGTGCTACGACTTAAATGTAAGCAGGAAACCACTCTAGGCCTTTGCATGTGCAATGCTGCTTATGACATGAAATGGCCTCTTATAAGTATGTCAAATAGGGGTCTGCGAGGTGGCTCGGTGGTTAGCATTGTTGCCTCGCAGCAAAAAAGTAGCCGGTTCACGTCCCGGTGGGGACACTGGGATCTTTCTGTGTGGAGTTTGCATGTTCTCCCCGTGCAG
>NW_007577908.1:147540-183522 GCF_000690725.1 Stegastes partitus
CATGACATTACCTTGAAATTTAAGGCACAGATTTTTATTGCTGCCATGCCTATGCCCATAGTTTTGAAACTATCTGCATTAATTCATGTGGGTAGGGTGTGGGTGTCCACAAACTTAAGAAAAAAAAAACCTCTGCATTTCTGCGTATACAGTCATGGAAAAATTATTAGACCACCCTTGTTTTCTTCAATTAATTTTAATGCCTGGTACAACTAAAGGTACATTTGTTTGAACAAATATAATGATAACAACAAAAACAGCTCGAAAGAGTTTAATGTAAGAGCTGATATCTATTAATTTTCCATGGTTTTCTTGATAATTATCAAAATCACTTAAGTTCTTATATCAGTAGCTATGGCATTGTACTGCCAAAACAGTGCTTTTAGACATTCCATGATTTCTTTTGTCGGTTTTAGTCACATGATAAACACAGGAGTTAGTCCTTGGTTGCATAACCATTGTACTTGATGACTGCAGCCATGCGTCTTGGCATGTTCTCCACCAGCTCCTGACATTGTTCTGTTGTCACAGCAGTCCATTCCTGTTGCACAAATTCAAACAGATTTGCTTTGTTTTTGGGCTTGTTTTTGGGTTCTCCATTTTGCGTTTGATGATTCTCCTCAGGTTTTCAATTGGTTTTAGATCTGGTGATATAGCAGGCCAAGGCACGGTTCCAATGTTCTGGTTTTCCATCCAGGCTTTAACTGACCTTGCCATGTGATAAGGGGCATTGTGTTGTTGGAAAATCCAGTTATTGGAGGCAAGAAAGAGTTTTCCAGCTGATGGAAGAAGACTGTTTTCGAGAGTAGCCCTGTACATGACCTGGTTCATTCGGCCTTCGCACAATTGCATTTGCCCTGTTCCACCCATATTGAAACAAGCCCAGATGGTCACTGATCCACCCCCATGTTTTACTGTAGGGGCAAGACAGTCTGGTCTGTAGGCTTCTCCAGGCTTCATCCTAACCAGTAATTTGGCTGGAGTGGGCGAATTTGGATTCATCACTGAAGAGAACCTCAGCCCAATCATCAGCAGTCCAATCTTCTGTGCCCCATGTGACTTCAGACCATCTTCAAGAAGTGGGTTTTGAACTGTCCTTGCCGAACAAGTCACATTTCTCCAGAGTGCCCACTCATTTTTAAAGTCCCTGGAGGTCTGACGACTGTTCCTGACACAGGAATGGATGAGTGCACGGTCATCTCATGGGTTAGAAAGACGTTTCCTGCCGCGACCAGCTAGCAATTTAGTAGCACCACAGTGGACTTGTTTTTTCTTGGTGTAATGAACAGCTGTCTTGGAGATCTTCAGTTTTTTCACTACTTGTCTCTCACTCATGCCAATTCTCAGCAGTGCCAAGATGGCTGTCTTTAAGGGTTCACATAATTCTTTTGTTTTAGGCATTATGTGAGAGCTGACAGCTTCTGAGTTGTGCTACGACTTAAATGTAAGCAGGAAACCACTGTAGGCCTTTGCATGTGCAGTGCCGCTTATGACATTAAATGGCCTCTTATAAGCATGTCAAATAGGGGGCTGCAAGGTGGGTCGGTGGTTAGCATTGTTGCCTCGCAGCAAAAAAGTAGCCGGTTCATGTCCCGGTGGGGACACTGGGATCTTTCTGCGGGGAGTTTGCATGTTCTCCCCGTGCAGTGTGGGTTCTCTCCGGATTCTCCAGCTTCCTCCCACACAGTCCAAAAACATGTTGAGGTTAATTGGTGATTCTAAATTGTCCGTAGGTGTGAATGTGAGTGTGCTTGGTTGTCTGTCTCTTAAGTGTGGCCCTGTGATAGACTGGTGACCTGTCCAGGGTGTTCCCTGCCTTCACCCTAAGTCAGCTGAGATAGCCTCTAGCCCCCCGTGACCCTAATGAGGATTAAGCGGTGTATAGATAATGGATGGATGTCAAATAGGACATAAGTATGATGTAATCAGCTGCATTTTTTGTCATGGTAATTGTTTTCTTCAGATCATATACTTTTAGTGGTACCAGACATTAAAACACACAAGAAATTGAAGAAAACGAGGGTGGTCTAATAATTTTTTCCATGACTGTATATGTCACTGATTTATTAAAAAGTCAACCGTTTAGTCAGAAGGGCATTTCTAATTACGTATCATTCATAAAGTGATACAGGACTTAAATACAGCCCATAATATTGCTCATAATTACATGACAGTCCACAGCTGTGTTGGAGGTGTATCCCCACACTCAAGATTCCCACAAAGCATGTGACATCTCAAATCTCCTGAAACACCCCCTCAATGGCCAAATCTACAATAAGCATGCCTCAGTGGAAAAGTCCTTGTGACGGAAACATCGACTTCTTAATAAATCAGTACATGAGTAACATTTGATTCACTGCACACAGAGGATGAAGTAAATGGTATGTGTGATTACTTGTTCACATACTTTTGACCATCAGGTAAGCTTGTATCAGAACACTATTTCCCCTGAAACTAACACGTCAACTCTGACCCTGCTCTGTTCATTACCAGCACTCACTGCAATCTAAATAGAAATTCATACACAAGGTTCAACAAGTGATGAATGTGTATTTTCCACTCTTTCCTGCAGACTGGAGCTAACCATGAGGAGTTCTATAAGGACTGTGACCTGGTTATCGGAGGGGAGATAAATGTGTGGGGCAGGATAGTGACCATCACCGACTGTGATGACTTCACCAAAGACTACTATCGCTCCAAATACGACATTGGTAATTACCACTGTCTGGGTTCTCTTGTCTTTTTTTGGTATGCTTTCCTTTTCTCTCTCCCCTTCACCCTCTCCCCACCCGGTCGAGATAGAAGTCCAAGGTGGATCGGTGGTCAGCACCGTCGCCTCGCAGCAAAAAGTTCGCAGATTCACGTCCTGGTGAGGACAGCGGGATCTTTCTGCGTGGAGTTTGCATGTTCTCCTCGCTCAGTGTGGGTTCTCCAGCTTCCTCCCACAGTCCAAAAACATGTTGAGGTTAATTGGTGATTCTAAATTGTCCGCAGGTGTGAATGTGAGTGTGCTTGTTTGTCTGTCTCTAAGTGTAGCCCTGTGATAGACTGGCGACCTCCAGCCCCCCACGACCCTCGTGAGGATTAGGCGGTGTATAGATGGATGGATGGATGGATGGATGGATGGATTGTAGGACCTAAACATAAATATTTGACCTGTTTTACATAACAAATTGTATTAGAATCTTAATCTTGATATTTGAATTAGTCGAGTAAATGTGTATTTTATATCTAATATTATATATGATATTATAGGGTCTTGACTTTAATATTTAAATAAGTCAGATAAATTTGATCTTTATAAAAAATATATATTTTTTATTATTATATGGTTTTGCCTTAATGTTTAAACTAGTTAGGTAAATGTGTATCATAAATAATATTGTAAGTTCTTTAACTTAAGTATTTCTCCGTTGCTTTGCATCATTCTGGACACTTGGGGGCAGTAGGAGCAAACACGAGTGAGCGCCGTTACCGTCCTAAAAAAACTGATTCAGATCAGTGGAACCTTTGCTGGGGGATGTAGTACTTATATCCACAGAGTTAGAACAGCTGAGATGTGCTGTGTTCTCTCTCATCACTTCTTGGTTGATGAATATTGAACCAGTGAGAGAGTTCAGCACCACTGTCCACTTGACATCAGATTTTCAGGCCTCCAGGGGCCGCGGGAGGCACAGCGCTCGGCAGCAGGAGAAACCCAGGCTGGTCCTGGCTGTGTCTGCCACCCTGGGCAGGTTCTGGGGGTTTGCTGCATTAGTCACAGTATAAAGCAGGCGGAGCCCCTGCTGACAGGCCACAGTGATGGAGGGTCCTGTCTGACTCTGAGCAGTCAGAGGTCAGCCCAGGGATGGATTACCTGCCTCCCTCTGATCATTTTAGCTCTCCTCCTGGGTTTCTTTCTTCTTTAAAGCGTTTTGTCTTTTCTTTCTGCTCCTTCCTCTCAGAGGACTTCACCCCACTGCAGTACAAAGCTCCCCCAGCCCAGAAGCCCTCGAGGCTCATGCCCCCCTACAATGGCTTTGGCTCAGAGGAGGACTCACTGAGCTCCTGCCAGGGCCTGCTGCCCAAGCCCCCACGGAAAGATTTCCACAAATTTATGGAGAAGGACAGGTTGGATGAGTGGTAGTCACAGTCACAATCAAATTACACACTGAAATATTTGTGTGTTTGTGTGCGTGTTCGTGGTGGCCTCCAACTCTAGTTGTGTGTTTTTGTCCCCACAGACGTGGCATAGAGAGTAATGTGCTGAATTTCCGTGCCAAGATGGTGACCAGTGATGCAGTTGACAGAGAGCGGGTGTTCATCATCTCCTTCTACCTGTGCGATGACTCCATCAGTGTGTTTGAACCTCCACAGAGGAACTCAGGTAAAACCGTCTGGAGCACAGCTGCACCAGAGCCACTCCCAGGACCCCAGATACAAATCTATGACTCTCATGGTAAACATTAACTTTGTCAGATTGAGTTTCCAGCTCCAGACTCTTTTGAAAACTGTTGAAACAGATGACGGTCAGTTCTTAGACCTGCATTTCCATTGATGCAAATCAATATTTAATGGTAGTTTTTACGGTGCAAGATGAATACTAAACCATTGGGTCAGGCACTTGTCAGCATGGCTGCAGAATAAGATACCCAGCCATTTAAAATGATGTCAAACTGAATGATATGAGTGGACCTTTATCTCAATTTATAAACAAAACATTTTGTTTATACAAAAAAAAGTGAAGGCAGTGCATTTAAAAAGTGTTAAGATACTTATCACTACAGGTCCTTTTCAGCTAAATTACACTTTTTCTTTCCTCCTGTACTAGGTGTACTGGGTGGAAAGTTTCTGGAGCGTGGTCGAGTGAAGAAGCCTGGCCAGGAGCTGTTTAAGAAGGAGCTGTCTGAATACTTCATAGCTCAGGACCTGTACATCGGAGCTACTCTCTGCATCAACAGTAAAAACTTCCAGCTTCTGTCTACTGATGAGTACACCTTCAACTACATGGAGAAACATGCTGAAGAGGTATGAAGGAAACTGCGGAAAGAATGTTTGTTTGGTTGTGGTATCACAGGCTTGTTTTCAGTTGTGGTTTTTGGCACAGAGACGGGAAGCAGTCATATTTTCCTTTGGAATGTTACATGTGATTAAAGAGTGCGTGTTTGTGTGCTATTATCAAAAGTTTCCCAAAGCCAACATAGGCAGAATCCTCAGTAAGCTACGGTCTGTCACGGAGGAGAAGCAGAGTGAGATCAGGAAGTTTCTGGCTCTCAGTGATCCCACCAACACTGGCTTCATCCCCTATGAGTCATTCAGGTACAGCACTGCAGCAGAAACAGTTCTGTCCTTGCCTCACATTAATGCATACTGAAATAAATGAGTCCACTCAATCAGAGCAAAATTCAAATCTACTGTACGTCCAGATTTATATTTAGGTTCTGACCATGAAGTGTAATTGCAGTATCATGATCATTATTAACCATGTTAAAATGACTCAGAACGGACCAGTGATCACAGCACAAAGACTGTTGAGGAATATAACAAAGACAAGTTAGCTGCTGTTTTTAGATAATTTGCCATGTTGCTTGTTGAGCTGCTACACAAACTGCTTTTTGCAAAGTTTGCATCTCACTTTATGACACAAAATGCAGCCGTACCAACGATTTCTTTGACATGGTGTCAGGTAGTTCTGAGTAAATGTTCAGTAAAATAAGTTCGACCTCTGCATTAGGTTGGATCAGTTCAAAATTGTGAAAACATTTACCGGTAGCCTGTTCCTCTAGCTGGCAAAAATAATAGATTAATCCTGAAAAGCCGTTAATGTGATTTTCTTCATATGAAAGTAACAGCAGTGAATGTATTACTAATATGTATTTGGTTTGATGAGAGCATATTTTGACTTGTAGCAACTTACTTCTCAGAAAGCAAATAATGCTGAGTAGATTCTGTCAAGTTTGGAGGGTGTAAATAGCAACTGAATTCTTTAAAGTTGTAAGATGTGGTTAACTCATGTCCCATCAATGGTGTGTGTGCCTGCAGGAACACGCTGATGGATCTGGACTGCAGTCTGTCAGAGCACGAGGTTCTGGTTCTGTGCCGACGTTTCTCCGAGCGCTCGCAGCCCGAGGTGGACGTGGGCCTGATGCTGGCCGTGGCTCAGGACTTCCTCAAGAAGAAGCACTTTGAGGAGCTCCCTGACATGACTGGAGCTTTTGCACACCAAGACCGACACAAGTGAGCATCACACACATATACTGTACCACACACACACACACACACACACACACACACACACACACACACAGATGTTTGCTTAAGAACAAATATTGTTGCAACAGAAACACACCCACACACACATACACACACACAAACAGACAGGCAGATAGCGTCACAACAAGACATCAATCGTGCAGCCACTGGCCCCATATCTCAGAGCAGCGATTAGTTCCAGCAATGCGAGAGTGGAGCATTGGAACCAGATGGACCCTGAAGACCTGTATGGCATGCAGCTCTGCAGTTCACACACACACCCACACTTCGTCTGCCTCTGCCTGTGTGTCTTTCTCCTTTAGTTTTTGTGAATAAAGTCACATGCTTAAAGCGCCTACAACTCCTCATCCACAGGACCAGACCTTTAACCTGCTTTTAGCTGAAATGGATAAGCTGTCTGTGTGTACGACTCTGTTGACACCGTCAGTTAGCGTCAGATTGTTCATCAGCGTCCCTGTAATGAAGATGGCATGTCAGGAATGAGCCTCTGGACTATCTGGCATCACAGTGGAAAACAACTGTGGTCTTAGAGGACAAGCATCCTCTGTGTCACGCACACACATTGTCTGTATACAGTATCAGTTTGAAGCATTTTTCCATAAATAATGGCTCCATGTTTATACGCATAGGAATGGTAGTTTTTTTTTGAAAAGACAACAAAGGCCGGCTCATGTTGCTGCTGGTGGCACATTTTCTATGATGTCATATATTGGCCTCCAAACAGCTTGTTTTTTTTTCTTCGAGCTGTTTTCAGATATCTCACCACAAACAGGCATGTAGCCAGCGTGAGTCCACACCGGAGTTTGCAAACTGAAGATTTGTTGTTGTTTTTTTTTTATACCAGGTGCCTGTGTTTTTCTGCTCTTCTTTGTCTCTAGAACTGGCCACCTCTCCACCAAAGACACAAGGACCATTTGTAAAGCCTTCCAGCTCCCCCTGCCAGAGAACCTGCTCGGAGGTCTGCTCAGCAAGTAAGAGCCCACTAATCACTGCACACTTCAGGTACCACAACATTTTCAGAACGGTTTTGAATGATTCATTTTCACTAAAGTATAGCGGCAATTTTATGCCCAGAATTATTCTTGGCATAGTTGAAAAATTTCTGAACCATCATTCAGACTAAATACCAGTAAAAATGATGCATTAGAAGTTGTGCATAATAGCTTCATTTGAAGAGCCTATATTCTGCTTTGTAGGTTTCTCCCTTTCCTTCAGTGTGTTACACAACTGCTTTTTTTGTGCATATAAAAGCTTAAAATCCACACTAAATGGAGTTATTCTTAAAAAAAACACTTCTCCTTACCTGCATAAAATGCCTTGTTTTAAGTCCAGGCTTTTCTTCTGTTACTTATCTACATCATCATGTAACATCTATTCATAATGCCCCCCAAGCAGCTAGTGTTTCCCTCAAACAAAGAATGAGCAATCCAACATTATTTCCTCATGAAACTTCTTCTGCAGGAGCTACATCCCTACACTCATAAATTAAAAGTTAGAATACATAACCAGCATTACCTCGCTTTTGCTGGTCCAGCTGACCAACCAGAACAGTCTGGGCTTTTCACGAGGAGGCCTAATGCTGCGTTCACACCAGACACAAATTCAACACGTTGTTGGCATGTATTTGGACGCCTTTATATTACGCCTGAATAATTCGAATCGTTCGCACATTTAACGCGACGAGATTCACGTCTGGATTCGCGTCATTCGCACGAATTTGCCGTGTCTGGGTCCATCGGATCCTCCAGACACGCACACAGCTTGGGGAATTCCACCACCTTCTCCAGGAGCTGCGACTGGATGAAGGCCGCTTCCTGCGCTTCGGCTGACCCAGATCCAGTTTGACGACCTGTTGGAGAGGATCAGTACCAGGATATAGGCGCTCTATCCCAACTGCAGAGCGCCTGTCCATTTGTCTCCAGTGAGTAAATCAATCAATATTCACGGTGTAGTTGCAAAAAAATGAATGAATCATGTTCTTGAAGTCACCAGAGGATCTCAACGCTGACTAGCCATAGCGGCGTAAAAAATGGCTTGAGTTCAGATTTTTGAACTTGTGCATTTAACGCGGCGAGAATCGCATCATGAATAACTTGCTCATTTCGCATCATTCGCGCCATTTGCGCCACGCTATTCGCACTACAGGACGTCTACTTGCGTCTAATTGCGTCTTCATGTTGACTATACATGTAAATCATTCACTCGAATGATTTTACTGGCGTCTGGTGTGAACACAGTAAGTTGAGACACTGCTGGCAAAAACAAAATTTTTCCATGCATTGGAAATTTTGAGGGTATTTTGCTTCCACTACTCCAAAATACGCAGTGTGTTTAGTTTGTTGCACTTTTTTCTATTTGTGTCTGTAGATTTTTTTAAATGTAATACATATCTTTGAAGGCTGCCTTTTCAAAATAATTTTTTCATCACACTCTGGAGAGAAATCTCCATTTCTGTAGCACCTGCGTACGCCAGATTCTGAAGGTTTTTACAGATTGGTTTGTTCATAAATCAGTCAAAGCCTAATTTATATTTTATTCAAAAGACCATGGCAACGACAGACTTTTTACACTAATTTCTGACTTATGAAATCATAAAATATGTAATTTGTATGTGTGTAAAATATGTAAATTAAAAAGTTGAAATTTGTATTCTGTAAATTATTACAAATTTTGACATTTTTAGATTTGCATATATCTGATATGCATATTTAAACAAAGAGTTTTTCATAAAGTATATATATATATATATACATATATGTGTGTGTGTATGATATGTATGTATGTATAAATATAAAATCATACCGTTATTGCAAGTAATCAGCTCGGGAACCTTAATGACAGAAGCTGAAGAGGTGCTGCAGTAGTGTACATATAATATGTCTTTGAACATTAAAGCATGTAAACATATTCTAGTGGATCCCAAAAATACATTTATGAGTCTGTGAATGAGCATAATATGGGGTCTTTAAATCCTTACTTGGTGCTATGCGAACTGTTTCTTGTATCCATGTCTGCCGTAGGTTTGCAGATGGAGATGAGATTGACTACTATGCCTTCCTTGCTGGTATTGACTGGATAAAGAATCCTGCTCCACCAGTAATGCCCGATGACATCTTAAAGGTAAGACAGAGGAATGACAACAATACACACAAAACAAGTAAAGTTTAGATGGAAAAACAGGGGACAAAACGTACTTTTAGTGAGAGTCAATCAGAAAGGGACAGTAAGTGATTTTCACAGTGTGTGCACAGATTTTTAAATAGGTGTAAGTGAAAATCAATCTACATTTTAGCCCTACCTGCAATGACTCAAGGGATAAGTGAGCCAAAGGCAGAATCAAGTGAGTGGGAAGAAGTAGTGAAATGGACAAGAGGACAATTTATTGTGCGCAGAGAATGACTTTAGATAAGGTGACACACTTGCACAGAGGTGGTCAAAATGAGAGAAGCAGCTCCTCTGTTCTTCTTTCCTGTATTTGTATCTTCTCCATGTAATTCTGATTTGGCATGATTGGCCACGGCCACATCTAAGCAGAAACAGGTGAGCAAAACAGATATACAGCTTGGCATGACAACAAAGGGCGGTTTGTGTGGACAGAATGAGGGTGCACTGAATTTGTGTGTGTGTTTGGATGTTGCAGTGTGTATGCCGACACAGTCCTTGTCTAATTTTCCTCTGCCACGGTTTCCAGCTGCTCTTTGCCTCGCCGGGTTCTAAGCCAAAACTAGTCGCTCAGTCTCTGCTCAACTACTCTGCCCTCTGCTCTAAAACAGCCTGAAATTAAACTGTAAAAGACTGAGAACAGCCACTGCACCTTGTGTGTCATTAACTCTTTTCAGACATTCTCTTCTTTCTGCTAAACCTGAAGGCATCTGAACGATTCAGCGTCATGTGTGAATGAACACCCAACTCACTCTTCTGTGAAAGTTGCAACAGCAATCTTTCAAATTTCACTTTTAACACAGCACAAGTCGGAGCTACATACTGTCGCATTAACAGATAGACACGCACAAGCAACAGTAGTTTGGGTTGTGTAGCGACATTTGAGGAAGAATTTTTCCTCATTTCAGAGAGTGATGCTGAAACAAAGCAATGTTTTAACACAGAATACCCGAGGCACACTGAAAATTCAAAGTTCAAGGAAATTCAAGAAAAAATCAGGGCATATAAAGCAGAATAAGACAAATGAAACAAAGAAGAGGTTTTTACCTACGATGCAACAACAAATAAGTTAGAATGCTAAGAAGAGAACAATAAATAGTAAACTCAAGATGGAAACTAAAAATAATCAGTTACTAGCAACACTGAGCATGTAAATAATTTGATGTTGTCCGAGTCATGCAGTAACGTGTATTCCTCTTTCCAGTTTCATGTGAACGTGAGGTTTGATGCCGACGAAGCTACGGTGAAAAATGTGAACTACACCGCCCTTCTGCAGGACTTATTCAGCGTTCCCTCCAACAACGCCGACCCAACAGCCGCCACCTCAACATAGACATGCAGCGGGAGGTGACAAGGATTTTACATCACAAACACAAACACACCCACCCTAAGTTCCTCTATTAAAGAACACGTTACATCGGCTAACCAGCGTCTGAGCTTCCATCATGCTGGAGATGAGCAAAGCCACAGGGGATGGGATGTGTGTGAATAATCTGTAAGTTTGTTTTCTTGTTTTTGAAAAATTTGGCAGCAATGGTCTCAATGGCTCAACTAACACAATCCATTTAAGTGGAAAATTGGTGCTTCAGGGGAGAAATGTTTCAAGAACACAGATGCTTTTTGATGTGCTTTTGTGTGTGTGTGTGTTTACATGAAATGGTGTGAATCCAGCCAAGACGTCTCAAAAAAAACCCAAAACATGGCGCATTAAAGCAGAACCATATTTCAGGCCTGGCCTGTGTGTTCACAGACATTATAACTCTTTGCAGACATAAAATGCACAACAGTGTTCATCATCCTGTTAAAGTGACAGCATTCTGTCATTCAGCCACAGCCCCCCTGTACAATAAGGTTTCTTACAGCTCTATTCAGACATCCCACCACAGTGACAGAACAAGCCAACGTAATGCAGGTTTGCCTTTACATGCAACACGGGTAAGTATATTATCAAAATCACAAACAAAAGACTAAATCTAAGCTGATAACAAGCCTATCAAACTGTCTAAATAACTAATATCCAAAAAATATCACAACAGCTGTGATGGAGCTCAGGACTGAACTTAAGGACAGCTGCCATGAAACTAATGCTATAACTGACTCTTTGTGACCTGCTGGTAGATCCTGATCCATCCTGTCTCCATGTCAGGGATCATCTAGACTTATAAGTAATTAATGAAGCCACTGCTGTTATACATAAATGTTTGAGACCCACATATGAATCCTACTGCTGTCTGCAGATATTTAATAAACTCAGAGAAAACACTCCTGCAAACAGCTGGAAGCAACAAATTTCAGCTCCTATTAGGCAAAACCTGGATTATGTTTATTATCCGCGAGTCTCATTAATCTGACCTGTTACAGACTCCATTTTTTATCAAAGTAACGTATATTTTAATGGGAAGTTTGTTTGTCAGTTTGTAATAGATGTGGAACTGTAGTGCAAAGTGAATTTGTGATTTTAGCAAACACACTGTTTTTGCTCTCTGTGCTTATTATTATTATTATTATTTTTAAACAGTGTCACTGCTGAAATGTAGAAAAAACCTTTCCCAAATTGCTTCACACAACTTAAATTACATCACTTATGCCAGGGTGTTGATTCAGACACTAAGCTGACACCATCAAAAACCTTTAGATTAACAGAAAAGAGTGCATGTCTGAAAGGAGCTTTTGATTATAGTGTGTTACACTCTTCTCAAGCACTATGATGTAAATTGAAAAAGGCTGAAATTGCCACTGAGGTGAATGATATGTATTCCAATAGATGCTGCAGGTGTTTAATAAACTCAGAGGAAAGGCTCCTAAACAGCTGGAAGCAACAAACAAACCTTAACTCCAGTTGATGGTTGTTACAATCTGGATTTTGCTGTCTGTGATGTTTTTGAATCAAAATTGGTGCTGAAATGTGGAAAAAGTCTTTTCCAACTCACTCTACACAACTTGAAGTACATTGCTTGGGCCTGTTTGTTGCAAATGTATGTCAGCATTACTCAGTCCAACCTAGTGAGGTTGTTTTCGCTACTTTTACAGAAAAGTGAGCAGGGTGTTGTTGTCATTCATGTGTTGGATTCATGTATTCACGCATTCCTACACAGGAAGCCGACACATTCAGATGCCCTCCAGTATTGTTTTATAAGCTGGTAAAAGCTGAAATTGTCACTGGGGTGAATAATGTGTGCTACATGTTGATGATATTCTGGTAAAATCTACAAACCCGTCATATTCACATTACAACAGCAGGTGTAAATGGACTGTAATCCAAATCCAGAAAGTATGTCCACTCCATAAAGACCTCATCAAAATCTCACAAGCTAAAGTGGAAAAATAAACTAGAAAACGAGTTATTTTATGATCTTTTTATTGTCTGTTATTGCTCTTCCACACCTGTGTGAGATTCTTTGAGTCTTAATGCAGCATCAGTAGCTTATTTATGGTGATAGTTATGGGATTTATTCTCTTATACAGAATCTACAGAGGAGAATATTCACAGAGCTTAGGAGGAGTGAGCTCTGCAGAGGTCTAATTTACGAGGAACTCCACGCTCATTATGCGTTTGGCTGTCTGTGTGTGGCCATGTCAGAACATAAAAAGGCACAGGTTGTTCAGGTTGAGGCGCCACTGTAATCAGAGCCTGCGTAGCAAATTATAGTAAGGGGATAAGTCAAACATTAGGTAATCAACCATCCAATCCCCTACATGTAGCCACACATACACTCGCGCTGCTGCACCCCCTTCACACTGAGCACAGAAACAGTGCCTTACATCACCCAGGGCATTATCAGGTCCTCTCCGTATGCTTTCACACATACTAAAATATTACCCTCCCCAGTCACCCTCCACCAAAACACAAAGGGTGACGTCGATGTGGTCAGCGGTGGCAGGGAGCTTCCTGAGCACATACTTGGCCTTTTTTTTTTGCCTTCTGAAGCACGCCATGGGAGAGGGAGGTTAGTGAGGGAGGAATTTCCTCACCATCCTTCTCCTCGTCCAGCGCTGCATTTCCTCTGGCCAGTCGCGTCTCTTTGCACCCACACATCCCGTTTTTTGCCCTGTCGTGCTCAGTGTGGCCCGGCAACAGCAAAACTGACCAAGCTGCGCCATCATCATTAGTCTGTGAAATCTGGTAATAACACACACACTAAAAAATAAATAAATACATTTTAGAACATCAGTTAAAAAAAATTTAAAATAAATAAATCTGGCAGCAAGGGTGCCAGAAAAAATATGATTGGAATATGGTAACTTTTAAGAGCTGTAAAACTGGTGAAAATATAATAAAGTAACTGGAAAATAATTATATTTTTAGCTAATTTAAATACAGTTCAACTGTGTAAATGTGTGGCCAAGCATGGTCAAAAAATAAATAAATAAAAAAAAAATTAACCTTTATGTGGACATTTACATTACACCATCGATATTATCTGTAATTTAACAAAACAAAGAAAATCAGAAAAATAACAATTTAATCAATGATTCACCTTTTGCCAGTCCTTAATATACATAGTTTTTCTTGGAAAACAACAGCAAATACCTGTAAAATAACGATATCTTTTGCCTATTTAGGTACCGTAAGAAATAGTGTCATTTTGTGAAAGAACTAATTACCTAGATTTTGTTGGGAAATTCTAGTTTTGTGTGTGTGCTTTTTATTTCACATAAATATTTTTTTTCTGTTGTTTTACTCAATTTTAGCTGTAATTTAACAAAACAGGGAGAATCTTTTTTTTCTTTTTTTTCAAACTGTAAATTCTTCATAAAATTACAGCTAAAACTGTTATAAACATTCCTTTCTACAGTGGCTAATGTGCGAAACGTCCTTCAGGATTAGAATGATAGTTTGCTGAATTTCATGTATAATGTTAATTTAGGACTGTCGTTAATCTGTCATTATTTTTCCTGTTGGTAACAAATCAATGAAAAGGCCAAAGCCAACAATGTGTTCAGCTGTCTCTTAGTAATTCCTGTCTTCCCCGGGCTGTCTGCTGCCCAGACTGTACAACTCAGTGACTCACTGATGTCTGTTTTTATAGGTTTTGGACAACAGTGCAGCTCTGTGACACAGAGGAAGATATATCAGGCTTTGGATATGCAGGCGGTACTTGTTAGAAGGATCACGTCTTTGTTTGAAGTTGGGTAGGAAGCACTCGGAGCCTTTACAATGGTATATATTATATACAAAGTCCTTTTTATGTGCAATCTTGATTTCCACTCATGTAAATGGCTGCTATTCAGGGAGACCAGGATTTATTCTGAACTTGGTAGAACGGCCTTCACCTATTTTGTGCCCTGCTCATGAAATAACCTTCAGAAAATACTGCAGCTTAATGATTTTGTCTCCTGGCAGAGTTCACAGCTCTGACGCTATTCCCGAATTGGATTTTGTTTTAGGTGCCTTTTGTTCCTTGGTTGTTACTGTGCTTTGCCTTCCTCCTCTTTGTTGTCGTCGATTGTATAATTTTTGTAGCTGTATTATGGTGTGGCTTCATTGCCAGGTTCACCTCCAAAAAACGTTTGTCCAGGCAAGACTGGAGCTGCCATCTGCTTGCAAAGGATTGTGGGTCAGAATGGCCAGAAAAGCTTGCTGTTTTGCATGCTGCAAAGTCCGACTGACTGTAGTAGGACATCCAGGTATTTTTGGCTTACTACATTTGACATAGATGTATTGAGACAAACTGAATCTTTTCCTGGCGTACTATATAGTTTTGTAGTATGGATGTTGGAACAGAGCCTAAGTCTAAAATTAGCTGACAGGTGGTTGAGAAGAGCAAGCATGTGTCATAATTCCAAATTAGCTCCTGTACAGAGAGATTTAGTGTTGGTGGATGAGCCAAGATAAATCAGCAGTACAGAGACAATGCAACGGTTTAAGTTCAGCAATTTGCCATCTTAACTTGTTGTGTTTTATCAGACGCAACAAATCCACAATGATATATTGGCAATATACGAGGTGTGTCAGAAAAGTTCCAGGACTGGTGCCACAAAAGACAGATTTCAAACCCAAACTACAAACTTCGAGTTTTCCCCATCAGACAATAAGCCAGCACGTCTACAAAGAGATTCCTGTGGTGTTTACTTCATTCAGTGCGCAAGAAGAGGTGAGGGTTGTGGCAGGACAAGTCGTGGCTGCTTCACCATGACAACGTACCTGCTCACAATGCCCTGAGCATCCGACAGTTCCTGCCTGAGAAGAACATCGCTGTGCTGGAGTAACCTCCCTACTCACCCCACCTGGCTCTGTGGGATTTCTTCCCCAAGCTCAAGGAGATCATCAAGGAGACCAGTTTAGAAGACATGGACAACATCAAGATGGCTGTAATGACAGAGCTGTGGAGGATCCCGGAAGAATCCTTCCAGGAGTGCATGACGGCGTGGCAGAGAAGGCTGGGGAAGTGTGTTAGACTCCAGGGGGATTACTTGGAAGGGGAAAACTTTGTTTGTAGTTTGGATTTGAAAAATATCTTTTGTAACACCAGTCCTGAAACTTTTCGGACACACGTCGCATATGATACATTGACTACACTACTCACTAAATATTCACATGTAAAAAAACTCAAATCTTTCGACCATGAGACTAGACTAGTGCACAATTTTGTAATCTCACTTTATAAAGCCATTTGTAACGTTTCCACCCTCTTAGTCGTCTTTGATTCCATGGTTTACGTGTTTTTAGGAAGTTGCACTGTTTGTGAAAGTTGCAGGATACATTTATAATCAGGAGAATGTAGAACTGTTATTAAAGTTACTGTGACCGCTGCGCATTATATTAGATAATTAATATTGATGTGTTTATGCAAAAAGCAGGAACTAATGATCGTTTTCTTTATGGATTCGTCTGCTTCTTGTTTTCCAGATTACTCCATTAATTGTTTGCAGAAACAGACAGTGGCATGAGGAAATAATTGGCACTTTTGCTGAGATTGTTTCCAAAAACAATATTGCCAGCTTTAACCTTGAATACACTGTATGTTCCCAGATACAGGGGTGTCCTGGTGGTTGTGTTGCATATGTTCCATCCATCCATTATCTGTACACTGTTTAATCCTCATTAGGGTTGCGGGGGGGCTGGAGTCTATCCCAGCTGACTTAGGGTGAAGGCAGGAGACACCCTGGACAGGTCACCAGTCTATCACTCTACACTTAGAGACAGACAACCAAGCACACTCACATTCACACCTACGGACAATTTACAATCACCATTTAACCTCAACATGTTTTTGAACTTGTGGGAGGAAGCCAGAGAACCCGGAGAGAACCCACGCTGCACAGGGAGAACATACAAACTCCATGCAGAAAGATCCCGGTGCCCCCACCGGGACGTGAACCGGCGACCTTCTCGCTGCGAGGCAACAGTGCTACCAACTGCTCCACCTTGCAGCCCCTGTTGCATATGTTGTCTAATCAAATTCTGTTGCATTTAGTGCAAGTAAATAGTTTCTGGCAGGTTCGCCAAAACAGAAGAGACAGATCCAACTCTTAAACTGACCTGATAATCTCAATCTATTATTTTGATATGGTTTTCGGAAGTGTATATGACAGTTTCTTTGCTTATATCGAATTTAACTGTGAAATGAAACTGGTCTTGATGCCGCTCAAGTGTCCGTCTTCTAGCAGCATCAATGTAAAGCGTCACGTTGACGAACATGTGAAGCGAAGTTTGCACCAAACGCAGGGATTAAGCTGTCATGAATCCCCCTCCCTGCTCTCAGCATGCACTGTGTTGTTTTGCGGTCTGCTTGCTGTTGTCTCTGCTCAGCACAAACAGAACACGGAGGCTTGTTGCAAAGAATTTGCTTCTCTTGTTTTGTCTCCGTCCTGCTTTACTGCTGCTCCGCTCAGGGCTGCTGCACTGTAAAAACTGATATGCAGGAAATTCACAAATGTCTCTGGGGTGAAGAGGATCTGAACGCGCTGTGCACGTGCAAACATATGTGTGCGTGCATGCATGTTAGCGTGCATGGACGGCTTAATGCAAGTCTGATGGAGTCAGGGCTAATCTATGAAGACTAAACAGATATCTGAGAACAGGAGGGGGAAAGTTTCTGTTTACTGGCGGCGTGCCTTTCTTTTCTCATGACAACAAATCTTCAACCTGGAAGACACTCTCACATCACAGAGCACCTGCGTTCAGATGTTGTTTTTCTCCAAACTCATCCCCCCAAAGCTACAGTTTTTGGCCCCACTGTTGGTTCTAAATATACTCCTGCTGGTATCATGTTTTAATTTGGTTGCTTCTTTCAATTTAAAACCCTATTTTAGAAGGTTTTTGAGTTGATGTAATCTGTTTATTTAAGTACACAACAAACATTAGAGACTAAAAGTGTGTTCCAAATACTTTGTACTTTCAGTGCATACTACAGCGACCCTGACAAAGTATGCAGTGCTGCGTGCAGTATGCATACAACTGGGACATACTATTTCATCAGAATATTGCGCCTTAAGCTTTGACCATCCTTCTCATATATCCATTGCAGTCTCTAGTGTGAAATGAGTTGTCATCTGTTTGTGCACTCTTGGCGGCTAAAGCGTGTTCATACTCGTACAAGACACGGTGACGTTTGTGGGTCAGCATGGCCAAGAAAACATGTTGGCCTGCAAACTGCAATGTGACCAGATGTAGTACAATGTCCTGGTATTTTTGGCTCGTTGCTTTTGACATACTATGTATTTAGGACATACTAAATCTTTTTCTGACGTACTATACAGCATGTCAGTGTGGGTGTTGGAAAGCACCTCATGCTAGCAGCTATGTGAAGCTGCACTAAGTGCTAACATTAGCATGCTAGCATGGTTACAGTGACAATGCTGATGTTCAGCAGGTGTAACGTTTATCATGTTTATCTTCTTAGTTTAACGAGCTAACATTTTCTATCTCTAAACCCAAAGTACAAATAAAGTTGATGAAAATGCCCATGTTCTACATGTACTGGATCTCTAGCCAAAGTATTGTCAAGTACATAGTCATTAGGAGACATCTTGTGAAAGCCATGAATGTCTGTAGAATATTTCATGGCAATCCATCCAATAGTGGTCAAGACATCTCATTTCCCTAAAGGTAAAAAGGTAAAAGTCTGTGGCCACATCTACACTAGTGCATTTTCGTTATAAAACAACATATTTAAACAAATACTATCTGCATGCAGACAAGCATTTCACTTTCATTTTGATAATAATGTCTTTGCACTAATGTGGCTGAAAATGTTACATGTGTGCACTGGTGCACAAGGAAAGCAGGTCCTGAGTTGTAGAAACTACTGCAGAGGAGGAACAGCAAAAGTGAAAAGTAAGATCAGAGAATTCCTTAACTGCACAACAACTGTCAGCATCGACAGAAAGGTCAGAAACACCTGTCATTTATTATCTATATTAAATTAACCACTGGTACTCCAGAAGAGAGCGGCAACCTACGTTGTTTTCATTGTCCATTTTTTTCTCAATTAATCAGAAAATGTCAAAAACAAAGCTGTCAGTGTTTCTCAAAAGCTCAAGAGGATGTCCTCATATGTCTTGTTTTGTCCACAACCAAAAAATATTCAGTTTACTGTCACAGACGAGGAAAGAAACCTGAAAATATTCACATTTAAGAAGCTGTAAACTATCTGTTTGTGTATAAAGTGTGGCTGCTAGAAAACCTATTACCAGGAAATGGTTTAAGCCAGATCAATAGAGGATTGGTATGACATCATTTATGAAATATTTGTAATGGAGAGAATAACTTTTTCTCTGAGACTGCAACAAACCAAATTTGAAGCTATAGCGAAAGATTGGAAAAGTTATATTTCCCTGAGATGCCCCTCTTTGTTGAAGATTTAGTTCATTGACCCGATTGTCTTTATATTCAGGTATTTTTATGATTTTTTAAAATGAAAACGCCCCATGTTCATGTTGTATTTGCTTTATATAATTGTATAAAATGTGTTAGTGAAAAAGAAAAAGGAAAATGAGTCACTCTGGAAATATAATTGTTTGTCATTAAGAGGACTGTATGTGATGTATTGCACATGTGATTCCAAATAAAAGAAAGAATGTAAAAATAGCTATATCTATATATTATCAGTTATCAAAATAGCTGGCAATTAAGTTAATAGTTGACAACTAATTGATGGATTGATTTTATTGTTACAACTGCATCCTTCAGGATGATTCCTTTATTTTCTTCCGGAAAACAGTCAAGTCATAAGAGAATGACCAGTCAGAGACCAATCACATAGTGAACTTGTGTATCTACGTCATTGTAATTTCTCAATTTTCAGTTTTACCACTAAAACAGAGTCAGCACTGTTTCTGAAATGTTCTGTTTTAGGGGTTAGGAGTCGTACAGACGGTAGGCATTTTAAAATGAAAACATAACAGTGTGGGTGTAGACTGTGTTTCTGGAGAACCAGTGTATATTAGATAGTTTGCATATTTCGATATTTGGCACCTGTGACCTGTACAGGAGCTCGAATATCTATCTATATCTATCTATCTATAGGATACACTGGAATACTGTTGCATAGATCGATCCAAACCACTTTGTTTGTTTCCCATTTACAGAGGCAGGACACCAGACTTTTTTTTTTACATCGGTCATACAGAGCAGACCACCACCAAATTATAAGGAGATGTTCATTGAATTTGACCAAAAAATGTACTGGACTAGAATCAATGGCTTTACCAGTAAACCCTCCTTTTAGTTCCCTAATTATTGGTTTGTGTTGGTAATAGCATACTTCCTAGGAAACATGTCCTCTGTTTTTCTTTCTATGAAGAAAATGTATTTTATTGGAAAGTGCAATCTTAATTTCCAAACGGTACATTATTAACTTTGGCATGTTACCAACATAGACCTTTGAAAACTACAATGAACTGACTGGTGATAGAGGAGGTGTTTCCTCAGAAGTGTGCAATTATATCTGAGTCATTTCCAACCTACTGTGTAGTCACAACTACATGGTATTTTCTTAGTATTTCAGCAGCAGTTTCTCTATATTTACCAAATTATTATGGACTTGCTTCCTTTGGTAATTAACCAACAATATATTACAATCTGCTATATATTCACCAGGTAAATACTGAGTAATTAAGAGGCTGTAAACCAAAGTGTTGCCCTTTTGGTAGGAGCCCAATTTGGTACCTACATTGACTTGTTGTTTAGTGTTTTAATGAAAACCTATCAGTCAGTTTGAGAATAAGCACTGCGTCCAACTGGTGTCCTCATTTTTTGCAAGATGGGAAACGAATTTGTGGGTTACAGAGTCTACTTTTAACTTTGTACTTTAAAATGAGGCCTTCAGTGTAAACTAAGTTAGCTAAGATTGGTGTCTGTGTACCTGCTGGCTCATCCTCCTGAAGAAGTCAGTTAGTGTTGGATGCCGTCACCGTCCCAGAAGGGTTGTAGAGACGGAGCAGCTTGTTAAGCGCTGCACCAGACTGGAGGCCCTCTGTAACAGTGCTTCTATAGAGATGAAGAGATTTTAGTGGACTGTTTTTGGCTGCTCTCCCTCATTCCAGTGATTCCTCAGTGCCTATGGGCATTGGCACTGAGAGCGGAGTGGAAGCAGCGAGGGCTAAGGCTTAGACCTCTCTTTACAGGGTCAGCCACTGCCCCAGGTGCACATGGGGAAACACTTAGCTGCTCTCTTATTGTTCCATATCTCCCTGTGTCTTTCACTTTCTCTCTTTTATCCCAGTTTCTCTCCATGAACCGCTCACCCAAGGGTGTTGTTCTCATTCCACATGCAATATTACGCACATGACTGTATGTGTTTGTGTTTAAATGAGTGTTAAGGTCATTACTACACTGTGGTCCGCCCTCAGTGCATCCTCATCGTTATCTGAGACGTGTGGTTTCTCTTTGATACTCGCGTTTTTTTTTTTCCTGCGCTAGACATTATCCCTTCATTCTGAGCACTTACACTGGCTAACTGTGTTTCTCCCTGAACTCCATAACCAGACCTGGTACGCTCATCAAACATCGGTTGTCTTTGGCAGCTGCTGTGACATTACTTTACCTGGTCAAGAACAGAGAAAGTTATTCTACACCAGCTGTAAATTACAACTATGGGACTATTTTTGTCAGACGTTTGGCTCCCAGTGGAGACCATTTCTGAGGCAAACATGCCTGTTTTTTTGTTGCTCACCGGTCCACATAAATCTACCAAAATTATAGCCAGCTTCCATTTTTTCTCATGTAGCTTAAAATAAAGCTGAAAATCAATCTTCCAAATGAAGACTGAATATGTCTCTGCGCCATCAGTCAGTCCAGAGCCTTGGGTCTCTCACAGATAAGATTTTTAATGATTTTTTAATTGATTAACTGCTGCTAATCATGTGTTGGATTTTAAAATCTATAAACCGATACAGAAGAAGAAGAAGAGAAATGCATGACATTGACTGCAGTACCTGGTTGTTCCACCAGGTGGAACCTCTGACTGTTTAAAGAGATGGAGTTACAGGTGTGTTTGCTGACCGCCCATGAAATGAATGCACCTATGCCAAGAGCATGCTATTCATGAACACGAACTGAAACCCCACAAACTAATGCAATTAGTTAATGATGTGGTCATTGGCTTAGAAAGAATTAGTTTTACGATTTAAAAAAGTGTACATAGTACCTAGGGATTTTAATGTTAATTACATTACCTTGTGTTTACTTTATCTGTTCTTCAAATTCCTAATGTGACTGAGCTGTTTTTCTGGCAAACAATAACTGTTAGTGGTTAAAAATGGTTTCATCAGCATATGGGAAACTGTCCATTTCAACGAGTATCGGCATCCCGAGTAGGGTTGAGCAATTAATCAAAATATTAATTAATTTACAATATGGCAAAGTGCATCATCCAAATCACAGCAGCTGCAGTTTCTTGATGAAGGTAACATGTGTCAGAAAATACCATTAGAAATGAAGCATTATGGTGCGACAGAGATGCTGCAAATAATATTCTCCAGATGTAAGAGCGCATACTTGGTCATTTTTTTAATTCATTTTATTTTTTTTTGTGGAAAAGAAATGCAACAATGATTGTGACTGATGTCACAATTGAAATATTGTTGGAATTTTTTTGTGAATTCATTTATTCATTCATTTATTTATTTATAGAGCACATTTAAAAACCATCAGAGTTGACCAAAGTGCAAAAGCAAAAGATAAAAATATACAAGAGAATATTAGAGTATCATGTAAAAACAATGCGGTTAAAGGAAGTTATAAGATTAACGTTTAAGGAGAAATAAATGTGAAATACTAAATAATAGCACCATTAGGAAATACCAAAAGCCACCAACAACATGTTCATTTTGGGACTTTTCTTATAAATGTCAATGGAGGAAGAAGTTTTTATTGTGAGAAGGCTCTACTCACAGACAATAGGTCTTGGATGGATTTTTTTTTCCTTCAGTTAAAAAAATTGGTTTCTCCAGTGACTGATTGAGTAGTTTCAGGCCATTTGGAGGAAGTGAACATTGGTAGTGGTCTATAAAGAGAGCAATGAGCTTAAAATAGACTCTCCTTGACGGAAAGAAAAAGGTTGATGTCTTCAGATAAGGAATCGGAGCTTTGCTGTTGTCTCAACCTAAATTCCTGGACTGAGATAAACATGGCTGGTGCTGGGACTCTGGTGTGCTTGAGCTGTGATGTGACCCTGCCCTGCTAATCCTGTCCTGATGAGGAGATGACTCACGTCCAGTCAGGTCCAGTCACAGCTCAGATGCTGGACGACCAGACTGCCTACAGCCAAGGTGGGATTCAATCAAGACGGGGACAACTGTCACATCACACTCCTAATAGTCATTGGCTTATACGCTGATGTAACCACAGTGCAACCCGACCTGCAGCCACAGGCTACGTCCAAAATGCTCACCAGGCCGTGACATTTCACCGAAATGGGCCTGAAGAATGGCGGAAGTAAGGAGTTTATCACACTCTTAAAGAGCAAGTCACCTGTCAGCGGCTGCCCTGTAGCCACAACATCCCTTTGCGTTTTATTACTGTCCATTTACCAGCTAATCGCCACAGAAAGTGAAAGTGTTTGTACAAGTTGTCAGAAAGCTGCTTTTGTGGCTGTATGTCATCCCAGTGTTTCAGCTTCTTTCGCTCAATACATCTTCTGACTTTTTCCTTGCCTCTCCTCTCACCCCACCCTTGTCCCTCTCCGCATATGGGATTCACATTTGGCTTGGGCGAACGCTTTCTTAATGTGATATTATGATACATTATCTGAAGCCATTTACTCCCTGTCACCACCTCTCATGCGGACACAAGCTGAGCACGCCAAGGAGCGGCGGTCAGACTCTGTCCAGGTGAGTTATGACCATTTAATTTGACACTGTTCGCAGCGGTGATCATTTACAAGGCCTGAAAGTGTAATCAAAATACAAACTGTGCTTACGTGGGTCTCTCGCTCTCCCTTTCTCTCTAGGAGCCTGTTGGTGGTGGATAAGTTTTCACCCTCTCCTGCTGCTGGCTGTAAATCGCCTCTGTCGAAGGTGTGTGTGTGCATGTGTGAGGGAACAGAAGGTGAGAAATTTGGGGGTCAGCCGAGGTCTTTCAGGTAATTGCGCTTCTTAAACTTTTGACCCACTAAGCCCTACTTAGTGTGGTGCAGCTCACTCCCCTTATTTCCCCCGAGAGTTTCGACTTCTGCATACCAGGACATGTGTACGTGTGTGTTTGTGTGCGATGCAATGAGTGTCTGAACATGTGCGGTCGGCCTCACACAGCTCATGTTATTCTTTTTCACCTTTTTTTTTTTCTCTCATTGTTATTCCTACACTGTTTCCTTATTTAATCAGCCTATGAAAAATACATGAGTTTGTCTTGTTGTCTGGTCCCAAACCTCCCCTCCCACTCAGTGTCTGTGAGAAACATATAGAAGAAAAAGTGTCCTCAGTACTCAGGCAGTAAAAGATGTGACTTATTTGTCTGGCTTCTATTTTTCTTATACCTTTGTTGTCAGTGTCAGTTTTTCCAGTTGCGCCGCTCCCTTTGGTAACTTTTTGATAAATCACCCCAACTGCAAACAGTCCAGAAATGCAGAGAGGGAAGCAGAGCGACTGATGTAATATATCGCAATAAATTGGCTGCAGTTTTGCGCATAGCTTCGGAGAAAGCATGACTCTTAAGGATAACCCTCGTCTTTAGCTTTCCGTTCATCGTAGTTTGTCCCCTTTTTATATTCTCGGTCTGTCTGTCGTCATATTGAGCCATTTGAGAATGATGGATGAGGCTGTTACAGTTTGGATCTGGGCTATATTGCTGTTGTTTTCATTATTTCCAAACATACAGGCATGACACAGCCATGTAATTATTTACAGATGAAGACAAATATTCATAAATGAAATATCCTCCAAGTAACCCACTGGGTCCTGTGTATTTTTAAAAACATAAGTGATGAAATCATTGTGTGTGTGTTTTTTTAAAACTTAAATTCATTCTAACTGTCTAAACCCCAAAAACTGTCTGGTGGATTTAAAGAGCGCATTTTCTTTGTAAAAAGGGACCAAAATTATACAGTTTATGTAAGCAAGAAAGTGTGAAAAGAGAAAGTCTCATAAGATTTTCACCTGTCCACCAGTTCATGATCATGTGCTGTTCTGTCAGGAAAAATAACCAAATCTTTGCTGAAACTGTAATATTTCATCAACTCACTTTATTCTACAAGTCTCTTTTTTTTAAATCCTAAAAACAAACCAATTTGTGCCAGATTTTGTATAAAAAAATCTCAGCTGTCACGTGACGAAAATGTAGAGATTTTAGGACTGAATTGCAGGCAGTGTTTCCACAGGGCAGAGAGGAGACAACAAGAGAAGTTAAGAGGAAAATAAAACATACTTGAGCACTAAAACAAATGCAGCATGGCTCAGAAACACTGAGCAGAGGAGACAGTTGTTGGAGATACATTCAGCACGGGGAAACATCTTTCTACAGTTGATGTGCGAAACAACTGTGAGTTGTGGGAAAATTTGTGGAGGTTGTAAAAAGGAAATAGGCGTAGTTAAATAAGCTGTCTACAGCATGTGGTACCCCCATTGTTTCCAGTATTGGTAACAAATGTGAAACATTGGGAAAATGTTTTACATGTTTATTCCAGTTTTTTTGTGAAACGAATAATCGAAGAAATTCAGTTTTTGTCTTTTTTAATCTGATTTATGGCATTTTAACTGTGTCATCCTGCACAGGAGACGTTTCTGAGTTCTGTCTCCTTCTTTTCATGGTTGTACTGTTTCCACAGAGGTGCAGGACTTTTATATTGCAGTGAAAAATGAACCCACTGTGCAGAAAAATGTGACAGGAGCAAAAACCTGCCCGAAAGCTGCCTGGGGTTCAGAGAGTTAACTCTTCATTTGGTTATGATTTTGAACATATGAAAAACGTTCCCGATGAGTGAAGCTGAACATGCTTTGTGCTTTGTTTTTTCTTCTCATGCTGACATGTTCAAGATACCTCTAACTTGAATAATTTCGCCTGCAGGTAAAAGAATATTTCAGCATCCCAGATGCATTACGGCACAGAGGCTCCCATCAGGAGAAGATTTCTGAGGCGATTTGTTGAACCTCACATTTAACTCTTCTTGCCTTCCTCCCCCTCACCCACCCCACCTGAAAGCCCCCACCCCCTGGGCAGGAGAAAGCGCGTGAAGAGGAAGGGCCACGAGGGCCAGTTGTTTTTAAATAAACTAAATCTGCTAACAGTTTTATAACCCTGACCTCGTAAAACTGGCTGCAGCTTTTGGTCAGCGCTCTCTTGATGGGGCCAGCAGAGCCGTCCAGGCCTGGAATTCCCATTTGCCGCTGTGGAGCGTGTCGGTGCGTCAGCTGGTGTGTTTGCGAGAGAGAGAGGGAGAGAGAAAGGGCGTATGATATACGATTGCTGTGTCACGATCCACATGTGACGAGCGTCCTCGCAGGCAGAGCATCCAGGCTGCTGCTGCTGCTGCTGCTGCTGCTGCTCCCTCTTTCTGGAGATTTCCCTGTTTGAGGAAAGTGAGGGAGTGGGACAGAGGAGAGAGGGAGGTGAGAGAGACACTGAGGGAGGAGAGAGTAGCTCAGACAATCAGAGTGTGTGTGAGAGAGAGAGAGAGAGAGGTAGAAACAAGAGGAGAGAGGAGCTGGCTGGGAAACAATAGTTGAACAACAAATCCAGTGTTGCATGCAGCCTCTGTGGATACCTCTGCTGTCTTTCTGCTGCCGGGCGCTCAAGGTAGGAACCCCTGGATCCACTCACCTACTGCTTCTTACCCTTCAATTAGCTGCAAATGTATTCTATCAAAAGACTGGGCGTAAAAGATATACTAATTCACCCTTTGAGTGTGGATGTAAGATAATGTGATGCATGTTTGTCAGTGCATCTCAGAGAGTTTTGAGTGACACTTGGGCTCACTTTTCCTCCTCTCCTGCACATCCCTCCGCTCAGGTGCACATTCCTCTTTTATTGCAGGTCCTTTCTGCCCCGCATGAGTCCAGAAACTGCAAGTGGTTGTGATTAGGAAGCAGCATGTGACATGATATGTAATAGGAGGAAACATGTTTGTGTTGGCGCTGGTGGATTCGCTAATCAGGCACTGACAGAGATGCTGGAAGGATAGCGGAGCTCGCAGGGCTTGTTGGGAGAGCGCAAGGTTAATGGCGGCGTGAATAACTTCGGATATGTATGAATATGTGTTTTACAGGTGTGTGCGTTTATGTCCATGAGTGTGTGATAGACTTGGCCTGTTCTGCTGGACCCCGAGGCTGCTGGCTTAGGCTGGAAGGAGATGATGACAGATATAATAGACTCTGTGGTAGGTAGGAGGAGGAGGAGACGAGCTACCACTTCCATTTGACGGCGAAGGAGAGGCGTGTGTGTGAGAACGAGGGAGCGAGAAGGTGTTTAAATGAAAAATGAAGTGACTACAAAAAGGCTGGGGGATAATGAGAAGGGGGAAGAGAAACAGCCCAAGTAGGAGGAAAAACATCTGAGAAAGAGACTCCAAGAAGGACACAATAAATAGGAGAAACAGAATGAAACTGAGATGTGTGAGAGAGGTGGAGAGAAACAGGGCTGGAGGAGGTGAGACTGAGAGAGTCTAAACCCAAGAGGGGAAAAAGAAAGAGATCGAGACGGGGTGATGCAAACATCCCCGCAGACGTCCTTCTCCACTTCCGGTGACACCAGACGAGAAACAGTTTGTACAGTCGGTAAGAAAGCATTTTTTTTTTCCTCGTCTGCATCTTCACCTCAAACTAAAAATCACCTTCGAACTGTTTGGAGAAGAGGAAGGCGAAGAAGAGGAGTAGGAGGTGTGTTTGAAATGTTGCACATTCAGCCAGGTGCAGATGGACAGCAATGCTCTGGCAGAGCAGCGCACGGTTTTGTGTCTGAGCTCTCGTGTTTCATATTCTCACACATGCATGCAAACACACACACACACACACGCAGACGCAGACCGACACACACACGCACAGGGGGGCCCATTGTGAGTGTATTTATTTGGACAGTGTTGAAGCTCCGATAGGCAGTTCACAATGTCTCACCGCCGCAGGAATGTGCTTCTGACAAATGGATGCTCTGCACGAAGCTCTGGCCATTGAGAGGTTCCTTAACGCCACCCCGCCAGACGAGCATGTGACAGAGCCGCACTGCCCGAAGAAACCTGGCCCAACGTGATAACACAAACACGCCCACGACTCCTTCGCTCGCTCTTTTTCGAGAGCGCCTTCGGGCCTGGAGCTGAATGGAGGATTGATCTAGTTTCATGCACGGCTTCTCGCCCACAGCTCGGTGTCTTTTCTCCAGAACAGAGGACTTAGGATGTGAGGTGACCCTGGAGATCTGTTTTTTTTTTTTTTACTACTGAAAAAAAACCAGCCAGGAAGATACAGAAATCAGAGAATATTCACACAGATACGTCCTCCTCTGTCTGTCTCCACTGTTTCTGAGAAGCCTCAATTGTAAAGCTAACACAAGCTTAGCCGCGGCTCACATGGCTGCCTGTCATTGGCTGCACGCTGCTCTCAAATCCACACTGTTTGTCTTATCTTTACTGGGGGGGATATATTTAGTGAGGAGCTTAGCTTTTAGGAGGTTGGCGCGTGGGGAGGGTATGAGCGGGTGAGTGTGCGAGAGAGAGGAAGTTGGTGTGTGCGCTCGGGGGAGCTGGCGTCAGTAGACGGTGGAGGAGCTTGGCACTCTGCATGCCAAACTGTGTGTGTGCGAATACTGTATATGTGTGTGGAGGACAGGTCTGTGCAACCCCTCCACCCTCCTCGCTGCAGTCAGGAATCTGCCCTTTAGTTTATTAAAAGCTGGTGAAACAATGGAGGGGGGCGAGGGCGGGGATGGAGGTGAACAGAAAATCATGACGTAAACTCTGGGCACTGTGCTGCGCCAGAGCCAATCATAGAGGAGTGCGGTGATGTAGTCGGAAAGAAGAAGAAGAAAGGCAGAGATGGAGGTTTTCGTGACGGCTCCAAAAATGAGACCTCCCCCTGCTCTACCTGTCACTTCACCCCGACTCCCTCCCTCCTCCTCCTCCGGCGGCCTTTGATGCACCTGTTTTCTCAGCTATGAGCGAGCTGCACATTATTACCACTGCAGAGCAACAACTGTGTACTCAGCTGCCGGCCAGCCAGCGATAAAGCAGGGGACCCCTCAGAAGATCTCAACCATCACACAACACAACCGGGTCTCCTGAAAATTACATTCCTGCACAGCTACACGCTAGAAAGTCATTCAGGGGACAGAGTCTAGTTAAATGCAGGATTGCGAGATCAACAAAAAAATCCAATTGTTGTTAATAATGTTGCATCAACTTGATATTGAGTCTAATTTAAACTCAAGTTTCTACACTGAGGTAGACTTAATTAAATTTGCATTATAACTTAATTTTTCTTGACCTGAAGTTCAGCATTTCAAGACTCCGTCTCTATCTGGACATGGCCAGATTGGTCATTAATATTATTTACTAAAGCTCTGAGCAATGGTAATTAAAATACCTTTAATTTAGGAGGAAAAGCTGATTCTTCTAAACCACTGTAGTTTGTTGGTTGAGCATAATTTCATGAGAAGTTGTTTTAACTTAAAAAGACGCAAACTGTTAATTGTTTTTGTGGAGCCCAAATATTGTTTTTCAGAGGATAGATAGATAGATAGATAGATAGATAGATAGATAGATAGATAGATAGATAGATAGATAGATAGACAGATAGACAGATAGATAGATAGATAGATAGATAGACAGATAGACAGATAGACAGATAGAACATACGCTTACTTGTCACAAGGTTTGGGGGTTTAGAGTGTTAGTTACAAAATCTTTAAAAAAAGAAATAAATTTAAAAAAAAGAAAAAAATTGAGCACAGCCAATTTTTACTGCAAATCTATATGAGCCCAAAATATCTGAATCTGTCTTTTTGATGACTATATCTTTAAGAAACTATATCAGTCAGCCCTACAACATATCTTTGTCATATCTTCTATGATGTCTTCCTAAAACTGACCAAATGGAGAGTGAAAGCAATTTTGAAAGAATAGGATTGCGAAAAGAAACAGCAAATATCTGTATAGGTATATATACATATAATATGTATATAGGTATTATCCATAACTTCACTAAACACTTTTAAACTGGAACTGACTTTTTTCCCCCCTACATCTACAGCTGCAACTCACAATTGTTTTCACTGCCGAGTACTTGTTTAGTCTATAAAATGTCAGAAAACTGTGAAAAATCCGTTTCCCAAACCTCAAGATAACAAATGTCTTCTTTTTTTTGTCTACATCCCAAAGATATTCAGTTTACTGTCACATGGGAGGAAAGAAACGAGAAAGTATTTACATTTATGAAGCTGGAATCGAGAGAATTTAGACGTTTGTCTTGAAAAAATGAGTCAAACCAATGAATCAATTAGAAAGCCATCACCACCATGAACTCTCACGTGTAGAATATCCACTCTACCTCAGTAAGAGTCCTCCACTGTGTGCAACACAATCTGTCTGTGACTTTATGTAAATATCCATTATCTCGTGCAATACTTTATAAATCTTTTATTTCTTTTTATATATTTGTCCTTATATATCGTTTATATTTTACTGAGCAATTTTGCACTTTATTTTTTCTTTTTTTAACTTGCACTGAAAATAGGAGAAGCTCTCCAATCTGGTTGTACACTGTATAATGACTATAATCATTCATTCATTCATTCATTCATTCATTCATTCAGAATAGCTGCCGATTTAATAGATGACAACTAATTGATTAATCAACTCTAATTATATTATAGTCCTACCTTTTGGGAAAATAATGATTCTTTTTTTGAAGACATAAGTGAGAAGGCAGTTTCAATACACAGGACTATCATTTATTGTTAAACCGGGTTACACGCCAGCAATGTGTAGAAACGTCCTTGAGAAATACCAAACCACACAGCTCTTATATGAACACGCTGCATGAGTGCGGGTTTGTGTGAAAGAGAACAAAAACCCATAAGTGAGGTGGGCAGAGATATTTATACTTGCACCCCGCTGGTAAGAACAAAACACGGTGGCAGCGACCGAGCAGTTCTCTTCTACACAACATATGGCTCGCCAGGCTTTGTGGTGTCACTTCTCAGAACAGATTTTGAGATCGTTTTTTCACTTGTGTCTCTTGAACAAAAGTCTGCATGTCGTCTTTTTTTTTTCACACCTCAGATGTTTTTATTGCAAAGAAGAGAAACTGTCAGAGCGGTTATTGATCAATGTGTTATTTTTAAATGAACCACTTGGTTTATAAAATGTTCAACACTTTGTTTGTCAATTAACCAGTGATGGAAAGTAACTAAGTACATTTACTCAGGTGCTGTACTTCAGTATGACTTTGAGGTAGTTTATTCTTCCCCTGCTCGACATTTCAGAGGCACATATTGTACTTTCTGCTCCACTGTTCACAGAATGGATAATATAACAATCTTTTAAAACACAACACCTTGTTAAAGATTAAACCAGCACTTTTCTACCCTTTTGGCTTCTTCCAAACGTCGGTGTGTAATCGAACTCACATTTCACATGTTGGACTTGTTAACAGCTCTGACAAATACTGATTTTTCCTCGAAACTTCTCACATTTCAATAAATGTTCCAATGATTCAATATCTCAGCAGAAAGATTAGAGAGAAACTGGAAACAGATTTGTGTATCAGAAAATTGTTCCCCCCTTCTTTCCTCTCCAATAAATCATGTTTGAAGCCCTCAGATTTATCTGCTGTCCCTGAATAAAATATAAAACTGGATATGAAGTAGTTCAAACTGCAGCAGCTCCAACAGTAACATGCTGCAGACACACTGATACTCTCTGTTAATAATCTAAGGATGTTGTATATAATATAACATCAGTCAGAGGGACAAAACAAAAATGTTCACTTTTACTTTTACTTCTCTTCTACTGTCATATGTAGGTTTTTCAATGCAGGACTTTTACTTGTAATGGAGTGTTTTTACTTTTTGTTGTTCATACTAGTCCTTTTTTAAAAATCTAAAAAAAAAAAAAAGTATTTTACTACAAACAGTCTAAAACCAAAAGCTATTATCTATACAGGCAGATTCATACATGGAAGGCACCTCAACAAAACAACATGTTAGCAGATACATTTTTACGCAATTAATGAATGTTGACACATGGACACGTTTTATTAATGAATGAATTATTCCTGTATGTGAAGCCCCAGGTTTTTATTTAAATGTTTTGTAAATGTCTCCCACGTTCACAGATTAATTCTTTATGTAAAAGTAACAATACAACACTACAAACAGACACTGTGACAAAAGATCCCTTAAAAAACTGTGAAAGTCTGGCCACAGGTTGCCTGGAAAAATACAGTAAGTACAGTACTGTAACACTCAAAAACAGAAATAAATAAATAAATACATACATAAATAAACAAAAAGTGAAAATAACAAATATTTGTAAAATTCTTATATTTTCTTTTATAGCTGATTTAAATGCAATAAAACTGTTATTTTATGGTGGCACATAGTAAATAAACTAATTATCAGTAAAAATACAGATTTTTGATGTCAACATTATTTGCATTTCTGCCTCCTTTTTTTTTTTTTTTTTTTTACAGTATAGCAGCAAATAGATATTCATTTCTTTAATTTTACTTGCTCTTCTTTGTAATGTAACAAAACTGGCAAAAAAAACAAATCTGTGGAAAATAAATAAATAAAGTAAAATAAAAAGACATAGACATTATTGACAGAAAATATTTATCATTTTTTTCAGTCCCTTGTCAAATAAAGGCAAATATTTGTTTAAAAATTGTGGTTTTTCAAATTTAAATACAGTAAAACAGTGTAATTTTATAGTCTAACATATGCTCAACCAAGGATGTGGATGTTATTTTCCTGTGTTTTTAGAAGTCCTGTGTACATTTGTATTTACTTCTGAGATTTTACTAGTAATAATCTTGACAAAACAAAACATAAAACTTTTTCAGTTTAAAAAAATAATAATAGTCAAAGCCTTTTTTTTTTCTTTTTCTTTTTTACAGTGTAATCCACTGCTTAAAAAATAATACATACACTGCCTTTGTACCCTGACTAAGGATGGGGGGCTTCTTTCCCATCATAGCCTCTAAGAGAGAGACATCATAATATCTGCAGTCCTTAAGCTTGAACTCATCATCTCATAACTCCCCAAATCCAAAAGCTTCAAAACAGAGGCGCTGCGGTATGTAAGGGGAGGCTGTGCTGTAGTTATGTGGTTTGGCTCCCCACATATTCTTAACCCAGGCTGGATCTTCGTGCAGGTACTGGGCCCTTCTTAAATTATCTGCCCCTTGGCAACACCACTGCAGTTGTACGTACAAAACGAAGTGGAATTTGCTTAATTTGATTTGCTCTATGACAGATGATATGTCGTTTAATAAGCAGTAAACGCAGATCTAGAGATAGGTCTGAAGTTACATATAATGCGGGCTGTGTAATAATTTCATCTGCCTCCGGGCCTCCAGCTTTGGTTTTCTAATTAGTTTCTGAGTGCTGGGAATTCCACATTGGTGAGTTGAAGAGGAAAAGGAGACTGCTTTGGATTTTTGCGGTTGTGCCAAATTATTGAAGTTCTAATTTGTTTGAAAAAAAAAAGCTGAAGCAGGGGACAGACTCTGCTGACTGATGTAGTAATGGGAGGCCAAATCGAGTGGATGTTCAGGCTGAATTTAGAGCAAAACGATAACTTTAATTGGTCATGTACGGCCTGTCAAGATTTAGATTTCTGCATGAGCAGTGGTTCTGCAGTAAGAACACTTTTCAGTTGACAGAGTTTGGAGGGTGCTTTCTTTTTTTGTTTCTTTTCTTTACCATAAAATGCAGTCGTTACCATGTCCTGGTAGCCACCTGTATTAGTAACAAGGGATGAAGATTTTAAACAATTTCTTTAACCGTTAGTTGACCACGTTAACAATGGTAAATGCACTTATATAGGGCTTTTCTACCTTAGCGGCACTCAAAGCGCTTTACGTTTTCTCATTCACCCATTCACACACACATTCACACAACAATGGTGACAGAGCTGCCATGCAAGGCGCTAATCTGCCATTGGGAGCAACTTTGGGTTCAGTGTCTTGCCCAAGGACACTTTGACAGTGGAGGGGCGGGAGATCGAACCACCAACCTTATGATCAGAGGACAATCGCTCTACCACCTGAGCCACAGCCGCCTCGTTGATTAGCAATCAATGACCAATTAATTGTCAAAATGCTGCGTAATGTTAGTAGCTACAGTTTCTCTGTGCTGACACATCACTACCAGCCTGTGTTAGCATTTGAAAATCCTAGCTTAGTATGAGCTTTAGCTCACTAGCCAAATCAGACAGCCAACAGATGCCTTTTTACAACTTGATGTTGCACAGTTCATCAACATGAAGGTTATCAGTTAGACAGCAGGCAGATGCGTTTATGGGCAGTCAGCAAACACACATGTAACTCTGCCTCAGCAAACAGTAAGAGGCGCCACCTGGTGGTGCTACAAGGTACTATAGCACACTTTTCGACATGCATATCTCTCGTCTGCTGCCTTATCGGTCAATGTGTTTTTTATCAAATAAACTATAAACAACAATTATTGATTAAGGATTTATGATTAAAATTCCTACTTGCTACTGTTACTCCAGAACTGTGTATCACATCTTTGTGTTCACATCTAGCATGTGTAGTTTTGGTGTGGTATTTCTATGTTGTGGGGAAAGCTAAGCAATCAGCAAATATTGTGTTGGGGAAAAAAACAACAGTCTGATTTCACATTTTTCCAGGACAAACTATTGTAACTTCCAGTGCAGGACTTTTGTCTCCCACTTCTGGCAGCAAGACTAATTACAAACCCTGGGAATCCGTCCATAACATGTATGCCCTGCCATACAGTACATTGCCTTCTTGTTTGGACAGTGATCCTTCCTTTAACGTTTCTATTTCTTTAAGGGGAGCATCAGAAACTTTTCTTTCTTCCATAGACTTCACCGTACTCTCAGCTGATGTAGTCTAGTACATCTCCGGTTGCTTCCCAATTCAGTTCTGGAAAACCAGTCATTGCTGAATAACATAAAAAGCATCACTACCCAAGTGTAGCCACAGAACGCAGATTTATAAGTGTGGTGTAAAGCCAAAAGGCTTTAGTGAAATTGCGTGAACGTTTTCAGCTTGATGATAACAGAGATTTCTTCATATAGCAAAGTCCTGTTTTCCTCCAAGACCAGACCAACTTAAGCTTTATCCAACGCTGTTTCCTTATTTAGCATTTTGTCTTCTACATTGCTCTTTCAGCTGCTCAGTTGTTGTCAGGGACGTACAGCTTTAGCCTCAGTATCTCAGCATTATGTAACATATGTAACCTAGGAGTACATATTAAAGATCCCAGTGTTTTCAACCAACTCATGTTAGCTCAGTTAGCTGGTTTCAGTTTCAGACCCATTGTCTCAAAAAATTAAATCTGCTGCCATTGTCATCAGCAGCATGTACAGATGGTAAAACCTGAACAAAGTAATTGTTTATTATGTGTAATTGCAGCCCTTGCTATGTTTTTTTAGCAGATATTCCTAGGGTTGGATTTGTCACCATAGAGAACATCTTGAGCTTTGTGTTTGGTGTTTGCATGAGTTTATTTTAACCCAAACCACGGTCTTTTCCTAAACCTAACCAAAGAGCCCCAATGCATTAAGTTCTTATTAAGACTTGCGTGTCATTTTTATGTGTAAGACAAAAGAAACTTACGTCACATAAAGCTGGTTACAAAATAAGCCAAAAAATAAAAATCTTACAATTTTACATGGGGCTGCAAGATGGAGTGGTGGTTAGCACCGTCACCTCACAGCAAGAAGGTCGCCAGTTCACGTCCCGGTTAGGACACCCACGTGGAGTTTGCATGTTCTCCCTGTGCAGCATGGGTTCTCTCCAGTTTCTCTGGCTTCCTCCCACAGTCCAAAAACATGTTGAGGTTAATTGGTGATTCTAAATTGTCCGTAGGTGTGAATGCGAGTGTTCTTGTTTGTCTGTCTCTAAGTGTGGCCCTGTGATAGACTGGTGACCTGTCCAGGGTGTCCCCTGCCTTCACCCTGAGTCAGCTGGGATAGACTCCAGCCCCCC